>NC_057804.1:125590422-125731860 GCF_018294505.1 Triticum aestivum
GCAATTGCAAGGTGTGTCGAAGAAGAGGGTAGCACCTGATCTGCTTGCCTCCAGAAACAATGGCGTCTGCTGCTCTCCTCAAATCGTCTTTCCTTCCCAAGAAGGCCGAATGGGGTGCCACGCGCCAGGCCGCCGCCGCCAAGCCGGTGACCGTCTCCATGGTTGTCCGTGCCAGCGCGTACGCCGATGAGCTTGTCAAAACCGCGGTATGCTTTCTTAACACCAACAGTATAATTCTTCAATTTTGCCATGCATATGCGTGTATTAGTTTGATGGGCAGTAACTTCTGGGTAGGATCCTCTTTACATCAATGGGAAGGGGAGATCTGGATGTGTTGTCAATACAGAAACTACCACTGATAAGGAGATAACTCAAGTGTATAATGTATTCTTATTAGGATGAACAGTTACCCTAGTGACGTTTATCATAATCCAGCAGACGTAAGACCAATGTTTTGTCAGGCAGAGGAAAATTATTTGGCTGCTTTTGATCATACCAAAACCACTAGTCTGAATCAAAATTCATAACATATGTTTTCTATATTGCATTGGTACAGTAATTCATGATGCATAACTTTTTTATCTTCGTCGCTGCAAGCTCATGTTGTGTTGTACCAAAAAAGAGCTTTGAAACAACAAACATAAACGTGATATCTTTCTGGATTAGACATCTGCAGTAAGACATGACGCAGGTTAATCACACTATCTGTAATGATAAGGCAGGATGCATCATGGTGCACAGAAATTAAACAACTCGCATTCCAGTGATATCATTGTTTGAATCCATGTGTCCTGCTTAAGCTCCGCAATCCATCTGAAAGTTTATAGTTGTTTTTAAACTTTAAATCTTCGATAGCATAAATCATCAACTTTACAACAGTAAAATTCCTACCAAACGAGTAAAGCTTTCATTTCAAGTTATGGTTCAGAAGATCTCAAGCTTTATTGTTCCTGCTGCAGAAAACTATCGCATCGCCAGGAAGGGGTATCCTTGCCATGGATGAGTCGAATGCCACTTGTGGCAAGAGACTTGCATCGATTGGCCTTGAGAACACTGAGGCTAACCGCCAGGCTTACCGGACCCTCCTTGTCACTCCACCAGGCTTGGGAAACTACATCTCTGGTGCTATCCTCTTTGAGGAGACCCTCTACCAGTCGACTGTTGATGGCAAGAAGATTGTTGACATCCTTGTCGAGCAGGGAATCGTTCCCGGTATCAAGGTTGACAAGGTAGGCTGTCCACTGATTCCACTCCAAATTGGCACATGCATTCCCTTCTTAGAGTTTTTTTTAATTAAAACAATTCTAAACTAAAGATCCAAACTGCTACTATTACTAATGCATCAGAACAATCATATGTGCTCTTGTTGATGAACCACATGGCATGATTCTTCATGTGAGTAGCTATACATTAAAAGCAAAAGCAGATGATCCCGGGTTTATTTCAAGCTCAGAAAACAAAACATTCTTCTAAACTGGTGCTCATTCTCAGGGTCTTGTGCCACTTGTTGGTTCCAACGATGAGTCATGGTGCCAAGGTCTAGATGGCCTTGCCTCCCGTGAAGCAGCATACTACCAGCAAGGCGCCCGCTTCGCCAAGTGGTTAGATATTTGCTCCTACAACTACAAGGACAGTTTACCTTCCATTAAGTCACCCTAGCTGACATGAAGTTCTCTTGCAGGCGCACTGTTGTCAGCATTCCTAACGGCCCATCTGAGCTTGCTGTCAAGGAAGCTGCCTGGGGTCTTGCCCGTTACGCGGCCATCTCACAGGTATTGTTCCCATTTCCTAACAGTCCAGACTTCTAGAGCACAATGGTGAGGCACAGCATTCTAGTAGATATGTAAACCTCTTGTTTGTCGATGTTCTAGGACAATGGGCTGGTGCCGATTGTGGAGCCTGAGATCATGCTCGACGGTGAGCACGGCATCGAGAGGACCTTCGAGGTCGCACAGAAGGTGTGGGCGGAGACCTTCTACTATATGGCCCAGAACAACGTCATGTTTGAGGGCATCCTCTTGAAGCCAAGCATGGTGACCCCTGGTGCCGAGTGCAAGGACAGGGCCACCCCTGAGGAAGTAGCCAGCTACACCCTCAAGCTTCTCCAGAGAAGGATCCCCCCTTCCGTCCCCGGCATCATGGTGAGCAGAGCACCCTCCAAAACCTAAATGCACAATCATGAAGCATCTTGGTTTCTCATTGTTCAAGAATATAAGATGAACCAAAATGCAAAAATGGCAGTATGGCTTCAAACTCCAGAAATCACTATCTCTGCAGAAGCTCACATCCTATGTTGTTTCTTTTCTGTGGTGGTGCAGTTCTTGTCTGGTGGTCAGTCGGAGGTGGAGGCGACGCTGAACCTGAACGCGATGAACCAGGCGCCGAACCCATGGCACGTGTCCTTCTCCTACGCGCGGGCGCTGCAGAACACCTGCCTCAAGACGTGGGGCGGCCGGCCGGAGAACGTGGCCGCGGCACAGGAGGCGCTGCTGCTGCGCGCCAAGGCCAACTCCCTGGCGCAGCTCGGCAAGTACACCAGCGACGGCGAGGCCGCGGCCGCCAAAGAGAACATGTTCGTCAAGAACTACAGCTACTGATCCGTCGGCGAGCTATTCTATCTATGGAGGGAGAGTGCTAGTAGCGCCTTGAGCAGCTTGAGGGCACCTTAGCCAGCCAGCGTGTCGTCGTTGTTACAGGTCGAGACCAGCTCTGATGGAAGAGATGGACGGAGAGTATATACTGTGTTTTGCCACCCTAAGTAAACTACTTTGGAATGGTTTTACTGCTGTATCCGCATGATTTTTCTAGTGCATTGTTGCCTTTCGTTTGCCACCCTAAGTATGAACAATCTCAAGCGCCCCGTTGGGAACGAGGTATTTTTTCTGGGATTATATATTGTTCTGTTTCCTGGAACCACTGCAGATCCCACGTGAAATTCCTGTGTTCCAAACCGGCCAGTTTCTATTCGCAAGTTGTGACTTGTGAGAGCAACAACCGAAAATTGCTTTTGGAGCTCGGCCTCCATGAAGGCCGGTTTTTGAAAAGTTCAAAATTCCCAAAATTTAATATTTTTACATTTCAAAAAATTCTGAAAAAAATACAGACATACATGGAGGCATAACACACATGTGTGTAAATTTTCAGGACGAAATACGTTGAAATGAGGGCTGTGCAAAAAAGGCAAATTTATGGCCTTTTAACACATGATACTATTCATCCCAAAAGTCTATGAATTTGTTCTTTTTGTAGAGATCGCATCTCAAGTTATTTTATCCCAAAATTTTACACACATACACATCACATCCTTATATACTTGTACAATTTTTTTCATAACTTTTTGAAACCAAAAAAAAAATGAATTTTGATTTTTTTAAAAGAAAAAACCGGCCTCCATGGAGGCCGAGCTCCAAAATACTGTTCTCGAGCAACAACCGGCTATATAAAGTTGCCATATTACATATAGTCAACCTAATATAGGGATGGCAATGGGTACCCATTACTCGCGTACCCTGTGGGTAAAAACTCTATTATGATCATATAACCCATACCCACGTACCCATGTTCCCATATAAAATTCATATGAATTCAAAATTATCTCTACACTTTGTCATGAATTTGTGAACTCAAAATATATGATAATGTGATGATGTTTTGATGTGTTGTTGTTTACGAGAAAGTGATGTTGTTTATTAAATATGTTATTGTTTAAAAATGTGTGTTGTTGTTATAATCTATTGTTGTTTATAGATTATAATTATATGTTGTTTTTTATGACTATGAGTTGTTCAAACTGATGCTTTGCAAACATGGGTAATTTTACACGGGTACCCATCTACCCTGTCGGGTAACGGGTGGAAAAAAATTATACCCATTGACGGGTACGAGTAAGGGTGATGGGTAAGCTCAGAGGGGACATGTAAGGGTATGGGGTGGCTCCACCCGTACCCAAACCCTACGGGTGCCATCCCTCCTAATAGCTCACATGTACAACAGTTAGCTATAGACACTTACTATTTTATCACTCTTTGTTCTGTTTAAATCATCAGTAAAATTCACGAAGTAGAAATACCCACCGCGTGTTGGTGTGCTCATCGGTCCACATACATCACGAGGTATTATTTTCGATAATTCACCCTCCTGTTCAGGATGACATGTGAACGGCGTCTTGGTAATCTTCCCCATTAGACAAGTTTCACATGTATCAAATGATTCAAAATAAAAAGTCATCTTTGCATGTGTTTCTTTTCGATATGGCCAAAACGAAAGTGCCACATGAAAGTGGTATTCAAATCAACCTTTTAAGGCGCTTAGCTTCTATGTTAAAGACATCATTTTCACATATAAGATTCAGAAAGAATAAGCCCCCAATAACGGGCTCAAATCCATAAACACATCCTTACAATAAATCGAACAACCATTGTTCTTAGACTTATAACAATATCCATCGTGTATCAGACATGATCCAGAGATGATGTTTCTATATAATGCCGGAACAAAATACCTCTTATTTGGTTCTAAGATAAATCCTGAAGGGAGACATAGAGACATGATGCTCGCGGCCTAAGCGGAGATTCCAACACCGCCCCCGACGCGCATCACCTGCGCACTTTCTAAAGTCCATGTCGCAAATGTGAGCAACCGATCCTGTATCAAATATCCATGACTTATAGTTTTCGCTAGTAAGCAAAATGCCAGTGACATTAACTTGTATAACAATTATACCTTTGTCGGACAATTCAGACTTCCTTTTCTCCACCAAGTACTTCTTGTAATTCCTCTTCCAATGTCCCTGACCCTCGTAGTAAAAGCACTTAGTGTCTTTATTGGCTTCGCCCTTAGACTTGCCTTGGGAGCCGATCATACCGGCACCCTTGCCTTTCTTTGACTTGCCTTTCTTTTTGAACTGATTGTTTTGTACACAAGCATCACATTCTTGTGATTCTTCTGCATTTCCGCCTCCGCAGTTTTCAGCATAGTGAACAACTTATTTGGTGGCTTGTCCATCCCATTAATGTTGTAGTTCATGACAAAACTGTCATAAGACGGGGGGAGTGAAGCAAGGATCACGTCAGTCCCGAGTGATTTCGGAATTGGAAATTCCAAGGCATTGAGCCTATCAGCGTAGCCAGCTAAGTTGACCACATGTCCGCTAAGTGAAGAGCCTTCTGATTAGTACCTTTAGTGATCCGGTAAAGGAGCATAAAGGATTCTCGCCTCCCCCCAAAAGTGACCCTGAGTTATTGAACCCACGAGAGGAAGGTACCTTGAAGTTAGAGGTTTCTACCAAGTTTTCGCAAGAGTATTAATTCCAGATTTTAACTGGATCGGAATCAAGTTGACACTTAAAATACTTATAATAAAATATGCATGGATATGAGGACTTGTTCTTACAACTATATATTTGTGAACGGGATCATCATGACATTAATTTGTGCTCTAGAAGTCATCCATCGAGATGTGCTTGCAATGTATTGAACTAGGGGATGTGTACAAATTACATCTTGACCAGAGCGCGTCCTACATCAAGAGTCAGTTGTCCAACTGAAAGGCCCTATCCTTCGTGCGGAGTTTCCCCTGTAATTAAGATAGAAATCAGACAAAAGCATTGGGCGTTTAGATTACACCTCTTACACCCCAAGGATAGGATCCATGCTATCGTACTTAATCTTTCTATCAATGGTGTTCAGAATAACACTTCACGGTCTCCTCCCCTTAGCCTCTCCGTGGCTCTATCTCCTTGATCTTGGGTACCTACAGGGATGAAGAACACAAACGCGGCAAGAGACAACTATGAATCAATTTTATGTTACACAATAAGGGACGTTAACTCAAAGTAGTTCCATCGATCCCTCCAATAAAAACATAGGGTTATAAGGCTGTGCCTAAACCCATGACCTTACCGAACTACTCACACATGAAGGTCTAATGACAATGAAAAAACCATTTAAGAACA
The DNA here is from genome assembly GCF_018294505.1 of Triticum aestivum. Taxonomy (NCBI): domain Eukaryota; kingdom Viridiplantae; phylum Streptophyta; class Magnoliopsida; order Poales; family Poaceae; genus Triticum; species Triticum aestivum. The sequence goes on from NC_057804.1 coordinate 125,596,376, forward strand.
CATCATGAATATTGATTGATGGATAATATGTCTTATAATAGTTGCCGGATGTGATACACGATTACAAAGTATGTGTTGGGGATATAACTAATGGGTATGACCTGCCCAGGAGGGAATGGGTCATGCCACTGGCGACTTAAGATGAAGAGGCCCAAGAAGATATGAAGATGGCGGTTCATAGAGCAAGCTTATTGAAGGCCCAAGACCCGGGGATGATTTGAGGCCCACTGGTGTGAGCCGCCATATGCTTAACTTGTATCGTAAGGCAAGCTTAGTTAGTTACCGACCCAGACACGTTGTGTATGAGCCGACCGAGACTCTGTAAGCCGCCGGGCATCAACCTATATATAAAGGGGTGGCCCGACGGCGGGTTAACTCAAGAACCAACTCATCGAGAACTAGGTCAAGTGTATTCGCTCCCTGGTAACTGAAACCCAAGAAATAAAACCTAAAGCATGAGTAGGCTTTACCTCGTTGAGAGGGGCCGAACTTGGGTGAACTCTCTGTGTCCTTTGTCCCATTTAACCCCTTCAAGCTAACCAAGTTGTGATGGCTCCACACCTAAGTCCTTTTGCTAGGGCATCTGCCGTGTTAAGTCCATGATAGTTGGCGCCCACCATGGGGCCAGCGCATGGTGGTTTCGAGTTCTTGAGGGGCAGATTCGCAGGGATCAAGGGATATGCCATCGGCCGGATGACCAAAAGCCGTTGCGGCAAGCTCTACATCAACGACGCAGGCTGGGGCCCCGAGGCTGGCTCAATCGAGTACTGGTACCGGGCCCCCTTCGGTGGAATCCATGTATTCATTGGCAAGATCGGCGAGTCGGAGCCTCAGCCAGACACCTGCACTGACATCGTCAAGACAGCTCAGCACGCACGACCCGCCAGGGTTCAAGCCACCGTGAAACATGCATTTGTTGGTTTCATCCATGGGGCGGATCTTTAGGAAGGATCTGTGCCCAGGGGAGAGACGGTAATCTATTTTGATGGTGAATCTTCAATTGGTGAGACCAATTCAATGTATCAACTGCAGGACGGCAGGCTTGGGGCTATTCCGATGGCGACAATATTCTGGACCCCTATGAGCTACTGAACAAGGTTGCAATCTTCATGGCCGGCACACAACCGGTGCTCGGTTCAACGACTGCTGCGGCTATGACCTCCAGTTCAACGGCTGCAGCGACGACTGGTGCTAGCGGCTCTGCGCGCCCGCCGGCTCTAGTATTGTTTGAGCTCTTGGAGGCTTTAGCGACCTTATTGACCGCGAAGGTGACACCAGAGAATCAAGCACATCATAAGGTGGATATTGCAAAATTGCGAGATGAGATAGCTCAAGCCAAGGAGGAATTCAATGCCGAGAATGCTAGGATGGCAACGAAGCGAGCTGCTTTGGATGCTCAGGCACCACGGATTCAGGCAAAGTCGTTTCAGCTTACCTTGGATCAGAACGCTTCGAACGCCGTTATGAGGAGGAGGCACCAGACTCGTCTACCCACATAGTTTGAGGCTAGGAACCTTTTCAACATGCTTGGAGCAGGAACCAGTGACCCGCCCATGGTAAACCAGGCGGTTGAAGCGCCCGCGACCGAAGCACTGGTTCAGCCACGGGCTGCAGACCCGCCTCGTTTGAATTTGACTCTGCCTCAACATGTTCCGAGACCGCTGGGTCATTATTCTAACCCTTTGGACAATATGATTGCTGCAACTACGCGATTGGCGGCTCTCCCCGTTGAAGGCGAGTTTCCAGCTGCAATGGAGATACGGAGGGACGACGAGCTTCTTCAGACAACGGTAGCTCAACAGGCGGCTTATTCATACAGTCGTGAACAGATTCATTCAACCCCTCGTCCAAGCCGGAGTTATAGCAGGCATATTGATTCGCCAGCAGTTTAAAGCAGTGAGTAGCACCATAACCAGCCTCATAGGCATGACCCGCCGCACGCTGGTAACGATGCTCAGGCTTTGGTGGACTAGGGCAGGGCGTAGCGCGAGGCTGAGCTGGCGGCCCAATTGGCGGCTCGACAGCAATCTCCGGCTTACCCATCAGCGTCTGTGGAGGCAGGAGTGACCTCTAGAACCCTTGGTGTGCCATGTTTAGTGACGGCTCTACGTAACGAGCGCTTGCCTAAGGATTTTAAGGCCCCCCGCAAGGTGCCTAATTACATAGCGGATCAGCCCCCAGAGGCCTGGATTGAGAGCTATGAGATGACCATGGAGATGTTGGATGTTAGTGATGCTGCATGTGCTAAATACTTCACCATGATGTTGGATGGGACGACACGCACTTGGCTGAAAGGATTGCCCCCTAACTCCATTAGGCCATGGGCTGAATTGAAGGCGCGTTTTATCCAAAATTTCAAAGACACATGCAAGCAGCCTATGTCGATTCTTGATTTAGACTCTTGCGTCCAGGGCGAGGGCGATTCAACCACCAATTGGGTGCGCCGGATCTCGGCCGTTATCCACTTATCGGACAATATCAATGCTAGTTCAGCCGTCCTAATGTTGGAACATAATTATCATTTCTTCCCCTTAAGCAGAAGCTGGGGCGGCTTAAGCACCACTGCAATGATATGGGAGAGCTCATGGTGGCTCTCATTAAATACGCCGACTCTAATTATACTAAAGATCCCGAGTCTGATGAGGAGAAGGCTAGCAAGGGGAAGAAGAGTGGCAATGCAAAGGAACAACAACATAACACAGTGGGTCAAGGTGGCAACGGTAAGACGATGGCGGTTTAGACTTTGTGGCTAACACCAATACACAGAGGAATAATCAGCATCATAAGGGGAAGTTGTCAGTTCCCCGGTTTGGCGGGCCAAAGTTCAACCTTGAAGTGATGATGAATTAGCCTTGCCCGAAGCACGGGACGCAAGAGAAGCCGGCCAGTCATATATGGAAGGATTGCTTCATCATGAGGGAGTATAGGAATTCTAGTTTTTTCTAGAATAATCATGGCCCGAATGGCGGCTCAGGATCTGGCTCTCACAGACCTGGCTTCGGGGGTGGCGGCTCAAGCTCCGGTTTTCAGGGCCAAGGCAATCAAGGTGGTTTTAATCAACAATCTAGTCAAGGAAATCAACAACAACAGTCCGGTTATCAGAGTAATCCGAAGCAGCTGAAGAGTGGTCAATATCATGTGTTTACCACAAGTTTATGTAAACGAGACCAGAAGGTTCATAAACGGGCAATGAACGCGGTTGAGCTGGCAGTTCCTTGCTACTTGCGATGGTCTGAACATCCTATTGTATGGAGCCGTGAAGATCACCCGCCCCGGATTGACAATCCAGGTCAATTGGCTTTGGTGGTTGCTCCTCAGGTTGGAGGATACAAGTTTACCAAGGTGCTTATGGATGGAGGCAGCAGCATCAATATCCTTTATTATGATACTTTTTGCCGTATGAATTTAACTGACAAAAATCTTAAGCTGCCTTCTACTGTTTTTCATCGGGTGGTGCCCAGTAAGTCGGCGTACCCAGTGGGTAAGATAGCTTTGGAAGTGGCTTTTGGAGATGATTATGATTTCAGAGCTAAGCCATTGACTTTTGAAGTAGTCAAGATCAAGAGCCCTTATCACGCCTTGTTTGGACGACTGACTTATGCTAAGTTCATGGCACGACCTTGTTATGTTTATTTGTAGCTTAAGATGCTGGGTCGTAAGGGCACTATCATCGTACACGGTAACATGAAGATAGCTTTGGAGTGTGAAGAGGGCGATGCTGCTTATGCTGAGTCTGTTTGTGCAACAGAGGAGTTGAAGTTCTACAAAGACAATGTTGACCCCGCCGATATGACACCTTTGAAAAAGCCAACCATAGAGCATGACCCTTTGTTAAAGTTTAAGTCGGCAGATGGCACTAAGTTGGTTGACTTTGTTCCTAGCGACTCATCCAAGCAATTCAGTATCAGTGCTAATATGGATCCGAAATAGGAAAGCGCGGTCATCGAGTTCATCCGTGAGAACTAGGACATCTTTGCATGGAAACCTTCAGACATGCCAGGTGTACCGAGGGAACTCGCTGAGCACACTCTCAATGTTGATCCAAAGTTTAAACCAGTCAAGCAATTCCTTCGTCATTTTAATGAAGAGAGGCGTAAGGCCATTGGTGAAGAAGTGGCCCAGCTCTTGGCGGCTGGGTTCATTATTGAAGTTTTCCATCCTGAGTGGTTGGCTAACCCGGTGCTGGTACTTAAGAAAAATGGCACATGGCGTATGTGTGTGGATTATACAGACCTTAATAAGGCTTGTCTGGCTGATCCTTTTGCTCTCCCTCATATTGATCAGATCATTGATGCTACGACGGGTTGTGAGCGTTTGAGTTTTCTGGATGCTTATTCTGGTTATCATCATATCAAGATGGCAGTTAAGGACCAGGAGAAGACAACTTTCATCACTCCCTTTGGAGCCTTCTACTATGTGTCTATGCCTTTTGGGCTCAAGAGTGCCCAGGCGACTTATCAGCAGTGTGTTCAGAATTGCCTTCATGACCAGATTCGGCGCAATGTTCATGCTTATGTGGATGATATTGTTGTGAAATCTAGGAAGAAGGAGACCTTGATAGATGATTTGAAGGACCTTTGACAATCTCCAGGTCTACAAGATGATGCTTAACCCGGCCAAGTGTGTCTTTGGTGTGCCAACATGCAAGCTATTGGGTTTTTTGGTTTCTGAAAGAGGCATTGAAGATAACCCGAAGAAAATCAAGGCCATCACTTCTTTGGCTAAACCAACATGTATTAATGACGTCCAACATCTGGCGGGTCGTATTGCGGCTTTAAGCCGGTTTATAATCCATTTGGGCGAAAAGGCCATCCCTCTATATCAGATGATGAAGAAAACATATCACTTTGTCTGGAGTGATGCTGCCAATCAGGCGTTTGAGGCGTTGAAAAAGCAGTTGGCTGAGCTGCGATCCTTGCAGCTCCTATTGATAAGGAGCCCTTGCTGTTGTATGTAGCTACTAATGCAGAGCCGTCAGTGTAGCGATTGTTGTGGAAAGGAAAGAATCAGGCAAGGAGCATTCGGTTCAGCGGCCGGTTTATTATGTCAGTGAGGTACTCACTGAATCTAAGCAGAGATACCCACATTGGCAGAAGCTGGTTTATGGAGTGTTCATGGCTAGTCGTAAATTAAAGCAATATTTCTTTGGTCATGGAATCACTTTGGTCAGTTCTGCTCCCTTAGGGGATATTATTCAAAACAGAGAAGCCACAGGCCGAGTGGCCAAGTGGGCCATTGAGCTTGGACCCCATGGCTTGAAATACATGCCTCGAACAACTATCAAGTCTCAAGCACTTGTGGATTTTATCAATGACTGGACAAAGCTGCAGATGCCTAAGGAGAAGCCGGATAACACATATTGGACTATTCATTTTGATGGGTCCAGACAGTTAGAAGGCTCAAGGGCTGGAGTTATTTTGACTTCCCCACGAGGTGATAAATTTTGTTATGTCTTAAGGTTGATGTTCCCTTGCACTAACAATGCAGCTGAGTATGAGGCCTTGCTCCATGGTCTTCGGATGGATAAAGAGATGAATCTAAGCCGGTTGAGGTGTTTTGGCGACTCAGATTTGGTGGCTCAGCAAGTTTCGGGAACTTGGGATTCAAAAGATCTGCTCATGGCGGCTTATCGCCGAGAGGCCGATGCTATTGCTGGATATTTCAAGGGTTATCAACTGGAACATGTTGATCGCAGGAAAAATGAGGCGGTTGATGCTTTAAGCCGGCTAGGATCCCAGTGTAAGCTGGTACCACCTAATGTTTTCCTTGATATTTTGCATAATCCTTCGGTTAAATTGCCTACGGAGGAAGATCTTGCTGTTCCTAACCCGGAGGCGCAGTTGGTGGCAGCTCTTCATGCTATTCCTGATTGGATAGTTCCATATTTGGCTTATATGACCCGAGGTGAGGTGCCTGAGGATGAAACTTTGGCCAGGCAGATAACCCGATGGTCTAAGTCAACGACTATTGTCAATGGTGAGTTGCACCGATGCAGTGTTACAGGGGCGTTTCAACGTTGTGTTTCTCCCGAGGAGGGCCGTGAGATTCTACGAGAAATTTATGAAGGAGATTGTGGTCATCATGCCGGCTCTAAGTCTCTCGTGGCTAAGGCTTTTCGTCATGGGTTTTATTGGCCGACGGCTCATGCTGATGCAGAGGATTTGGTCAGCAAGTGTGATGGTTGTCAGAAATTTTCAAGACGAGCTCACGTGCCAGCTCAAGAATTGAGGATGATTCCAATTACTTGGCCCTTTGCAGTCTAGGGGTTGGATATGGTTGGACCTTTTAAAAGATCCAAGGACAAAAAGACTCACCTCTTGGTGGCGGTTGACAAGTTTACAACGTGGGTTGAGCAGAGCCGGTCAACAAGTGTGACATAGCAACATCGATTCAATTCATCAAAAAGGTGGTTTTCCGTTTTGGCTACCCTCACAGCATCATCACTAATAATGACACTAATCTATCAAAAGGTGCTATGAAAGAATTTTGTCAACGTGAACATATTCGTCTTGATGTTTCATCTGTGGCCCACCTCCAGTCCAATGTTCAAGCTGAAAGAGCCAATCAAGAAATCTTGAGAGGCATAAAACCCCGGCTTATGGTCCCTTTGCAGAGGACGCCGGGTTTTTGGGTTGAGGAGCTACCTTCAGTTCTTTGGAGTATCAATACTACCCCCAACATATCTACGGGTTACACGCCTTTCTTCATGGTTTATGGAGCCGAGGCGGTTCTTCCCAATGACATCCATCACGACTCGCCCCGTGTGGCGGCTTATGTTGAAGCTGATAATGGAAAAGCACATCAGGATGCTCTTGACCTTTTGGATGAGGAGCGCGGCCTTGTGGTGGCTCATTCGGCAATTTACCAGCAAGATCTACGTCGTTATCATAGCCACCGGGTTAAAACCCGGACCTTTTGAGAAGGCGACTTGGTGCTCCGGCTCATCCAAGATCAAACTGACATGCACAAGCTGTCCCCACCTTGGGAAGGGCCTTTTGTTGTCAGCAAAAATTTGAACAATGGGTCATATTACCTCATTGATGTTTGGGAGCACAAGGACTCACGCAAGTCTTAGGAGGAGACCCGCCGGCCATGGAACATTGCTCATCTTCGACCTTATTACACCTGAGCCACCGGTCCTTGTGATGTACATACTTCTACCAATGTATATATTATGATTAGTATAATAAAGCCGACATCTTGATATTCAGGGCCTCTATCGTTTCATTTCTGAGTATCTGAGTCTTTATTGTCAATTCATAAGATCACTTGGGGCTTCCTGCTCATTGAGCATAGCTATGACTACCCTCTTGATCCGGCTTGCACGCAAATAACATGGGGGCTTCCTGCTCACTAAGCATAGCTATGATTACCCTTTGATCCGGCTTATACGCCTTATTGCAAATGACTTGGGGTCTTTTTTGCTCAAGTTGAATGGTTGCCAAAGAGAACTTGCTATAATATGCTGTTCAAACATAGGTAACCTGCCTTGACGGCTTGTTAAAGGTCACTTGGGGGCTTCCTGTTCAATGAACATAGCTATATTTACCCTTTTGATTGGCTTGGACGCCTGGTGTATCCACCGAAAATCCGGGTTATCCCGCCTTTCTATGTCTGCCACTCCGCCCAGGTAATCCTGGAATGACTCGTCGAACTCTTGAGAGTCAATCTTATTAAGACCCTGAATTTTTCAAAGTTAAAACGGCGATTGGTCATGTGAGGCCCGGCTCACAGGTTTGAATAAAGGATTAACTCACTGGCTGTGCGGCCCTTGAATAGCACTTGATATTGAGGTCTGGCAGCCTATGAAAGCCTTGTTTTTCTGGTTTGATATTTTATTTTGAACATTATTTGGGTTCATCTTTTGTACTATATTAACATGTGTCTTAAAACGATTCAGGCCATGTAGCCTTAATCTTTGTGGCTCATATTTGAGCATATCCGAGGGCTTTGACAACCCGACCTAGCTTTGGACGATAAGTCGCCAGTATGCTGTGATTGTGCACTTGGAGTTCTGCACTCTAAGGTTTTTTGGGCTGTTACCCTTACTTCATACAATGGGGTAAGCCGACAATATGAATAAATTGCACATGTATGTTATTTACTTGTTATATGAATATGCGAGGTTTTGATAACCCGCCCTAGTTATGGACTACGCGAGTCACCAACGACTTTTATATGGGACATCTTGACCCGCCCTGGTGTGAACCGCCAGGGCACATGTTGTTTATTTGTGTACAGGGCTTATGATAACATGATCAACATGATTGATAAAAATTATGAGCATAAGCAGCAGATCTTCAGCATTAGATCGGGTGGCTCAAAATATGATGCGCATAAACATGCACGATGGCATGAAAGATCATGTTTTTTCATCTAGACTATTACATGGCTCCCCGAGCCTAAATGATTAAGTGTTTTTAAGCATAGTATGGTGATGCAAATTAGAGAACCGCCCCATGGATCAAGTCTACTGGTCTTGGTGAGTTGAGGCTTCCGGGTCATCCTGTGCCGGCTCTTCTTCTTCCTCCATCGTCTAGAAGTTAGGCGATGACTAATCGATCCTAGTCAAAGCTTTGAAAATAGCTTCATCGTCTATAAGGGTTGACGTGTCAATGTTAGGAGCGAAGGTGTGCTTACGTGTTGGCGGGATAAGGTCCATGGCCTCATGAACCGACGCCTTCACTTTTGGTAATTTTAGCATCATAAACCGAATGATATTTGGAGAGATCAGTTTCTTCAGCCAACTTGCTTGTGAAGGGACGCATCTCCTTTAATATTTTTGTGAAGTCCCCTGCACTGAAGGGAGACCTGTCTTCTTTTAAACTAGGGCAGCCGGTGGCTAGTTCTTCTAGGTCAAGCTCTGCTTGCCATGCTTTTTCCCGGCTCAGGGTAGTAAAGCACCTGCTCTGGCGGCTGATCGCTTCAATTATTTAACTCTTTGAGGCAGCACAAATAGCTTCTCCAACACTTCCTTGATGAGGGAAGGTGGTTGCTTCTTATGGGTGGCAGCAGAGATAGCCCATTGAGCACCAGTGTACAACTGCTCCACAAGAGTGTATACAACCTTAAGCCTGATGCACATGTCTTGACCCAGCTTGGAGCTTCTAGAGCCTGCATTACCAAAGGTATTTATAAACCAACTCATGGTTGATCAATATTAATGATGAAAGATTGAAGTATGATAATACTTACCAAAGATGGCCGCTGTCATGCTATTGAGTTAATACTTTAAGCCAGACAACTCATCGGTTACCGGCTTAAGGGCAGCTTCAACATCTTCTGCTCTTTTCAATAGAGCTGCCTTCTCGGTCTCCCAGCCTGTTCTATCAGCCCTGAAGTCCTTTTTTCAGTTTTTCAATATTTTCCAAAGCAGTCTCCAGCTCTGATTTGGCCTTTGAAGTCTCAGATTGCTGGGTTTGAATGTTTTGCCTCAGATCATTGACTTGGGATTCCTTCATATTTTGTTCAGCCTGCAACATGAACAAGATAGGAGGCATTATGATCATCTTATTTGAAGTCCCAAGCACAATACAAGTATTTTACTTGGCACTTGGGGGCTAATGTACATTGCTCTTTTTTGAAGACAAATCTTTAATGACCCGGTTTAGCCATGTTGATTAAGCCGGCTCATGGGGGCTACATATTTGGATTTTTGTTCATAATTATGGTGATAAGACCCGACTTAGCCATGCTGACTAAGCTGGCCCTTGGGGGCTACAGGTGCAAAATTGAGCACTACTATTTGAAGTCCTGACTTAACTTATCAGTTTAAAGCCGATCGTTGGGACTTACATATGTGAAATTAAGAGATACATTTTGAAGTCCCGGCTTCAGCTATGTAGATTAAGCCGGCCCTTGGGGGCTACTTGTGTTGATTTGTAGTTCTAACATGCTATGACATGGATATCAAGATCAACAAGGATATTTAAAGTCTACATCATATTCAAGTTTATCATATCCAGTAGACTTGGCGGCTGACAGATGTATATATGTATGAGACAAGTTTTTTTTGCTTACCTCAAAACGATCTTTCATAAGATTAGCCAAGCCGGCTTCAAAGTCACGGCTGGTGTGGAGGCAGTTTAAGTAGCCCGTGCAGAGCTCCTGGGCATTAAATTGAGCATAGCTCTCTAGATCCAATCTCCACTTGCCTTTGTCAGCAGCTGAGATTTCCTCTTTTGCTCTGTGCTTGGACAGGACGGTGGGGTTACCTGGTGTTGTGTAAGCCGTCCCAGTAACTATGGTGTCTTCGGTTTCTTGAGCCAGCTGAGCAGGGCTATGCGGCTTAGCATTCTCCGGATCAATATTCACGGGATTCGTGGTGACAGGGTGTTCTTCTGGTGGCGGATCATCCATGGCTGCTTCAGAAGTTTGATGCAAAGACTCAAACATTGTTTGCTTCTCCGGATTAGTGACCTTGGGATCTTCAGCCGGCTTAGTAACTTTTAGCTTCTTGCTAGGTTTGGCCATAGCACTGAAAGAAACACATGATGAGATAAGTATATCAATAAGGTGTTAAAATAGGCAGGCTTAAGTGTTCTCACCCAGGTATAGTCTTGAAAAGAGGGACCCGAGTCTCAGTTGAGTCGCCAGAAGAAGAGTGAGAGGTTCCCGGATAGTTTGAATCAGAAGGGTTAATAAGTTGTTGAAAAAGACCAGCCTTTGGAAAAGCTAAGTCAGAAATTTGTGAAACCTCTGCTTAGCGCTTGCGAGGAACCGGCGTGCTGGGTAAGCCGGAAGATAATATCCCACCACCGTTGTTCCGGGTTGTGCGACGAGCTTCATGTTGCTGTTTCTTCAAAACAAAGTTGGGATCCAAGTAAGCTAAAGGGTGAGAAAACCTTACTTTCCAGCTCGCCTGACGCACTCTCTGTCTGATCAGGGGTTCAGAGTTGGTGGAAAGGATAGTTAACTCTTCAACATCGCTTGGCTTCCTTCCACATCATCCTAATAGTGATCATTATCAATAAGATGTACAAAATTTACCTCCGAATCATCATTATCATCCAAGTCAAATAACTCGGAAGGGTTGGTCTTCTTCTTGGCAGGCTTTTTAGGAGCCTTGTTCTTTGTCTGGGTCCTCTTCGCCGGTTTGTCCTGAAGTTTCTTATTCCAGAAAGAAGATTCAGCCTGCAGCAATTACATGGTTAAGAAAATAATTCAAGGGAAGATGCTTAAGTTGGAAATAGTTCAAATACTTACAACTAGCGGTTTGTTGAGAACACAGAAAGGATTTAACCCTGTTTTGCTGCAATCTGCCAAGCTCTCGTTTAGCAGGGTTTTGGTCATGTCATTGATGTCTTCATAAGTTAGTTCTGTCTGGCAGTGGCATTGGGGATCTTTGACATCTCCAGTGTACTCGCACATTAAGCTGGATCGGTGGATTAAATGAAGAATTCTCCATCCGACCCAGCACCGGACTAGGTCGATCCATTCCAGTCAAACCATTAGCCATTAAGGCTCTGATCTTTGAAAAAATGGGAATATATTTGGCCCATTCTTCTGTACTTATAGATACGTCTCCAACGTATCTATAATTTATGAAGTATTCATGCCATGTTTACAATAATTTTATATGGTTTTGGTATGATTTGCATGGAACTAACCCGGACTGACGATGTTTTCAGCAGAACTACCGTGGTGTTGTTTTTTGTGCAGAAATGAAAGTTCTCCAAATGAGTTGAAACTTTTTGACGATTTTTTTGGAACAAAAGGGACTCCCGAAGCTTCGTGGAAGGACCAGAATGTGAAGGAGTAGGGCACAAGACACCGGGGCGCGTCTACGCCCTTTCCCGTGCCTCGGTGGGTTGTGCTCACCTCGAGGCCCATCTTAGCGTGAAACCAACGCCAAAAATTCCTATAAATAGAGAAACCATCAGGAGACCCTAGATTAGAAGTTACGCCGCCACAAGCCTCTGTAGCCATTGAAAACCAATCGGGACCCCGTTCCGGCACCCTGCTGGAGGGGGGGAATCATCACCGGTGGCCATCTTCATCATCCCGGCGGCCACCACGATGAGGAGGGAGTAGTCCACCCTCGGGGCTGAGGGTTTGTACCAGTAGCTATGTGTTTAATATCTCTCTCTCACGATCTTGAGATGTCACAATCTTGATGTATCATGGGCTTTGTTAACATAGATGGATCGTATGATGTTTCTCCCCTCTCTACTCTTGTTGTGATGAATTGAGTCTTTACCCTTTGAAGTTTTGTCTTATCGGATTGAATGTTCAGATATGAGAACACATGATATATGTATTGCATATGAATACCCGTGGTGACAATGGGGTATTATTTTGATTCACTTGATATATGTTATGGCACTCAACTTGCGGATTCCCGCGGTGACTTTGGGGTAATCTATGCATAGGGGTTGATGCACATTTTTATTATCTTTTCTCTGATAGAAACTTTGGGGTCCCCTTGTACTTCTTTGTGTGGATTGAGTATTATGAATATGAAATTGTTTGATACATATCGTATAATTAACTCACGGGTACTCGCGGTGACATTGGGGTATCTAGGTGACATTAGAGTTGGTTGATATGCATCATATGGTGTTATTCTAGTACGAACTCTTGATTAGATTGATCGAAAAGAATAGCTTGCTGTTATTTTAGTACGAACTCTAGGATAGATTGATCAGAAAGAATAGCTTTGAGGTGGTTTCGTACCCTACAAAAAATTTCTATCTTTTGTTCTCCGCTAATAGGAAGTCAGGAGTGATTCTTTATTGCACTCTGAGGGATAATCATATGATCCAACTATGTTAGCATTGTTGAGAGATTGCACTAGTGAAAGTATGCACCCTAGGCCTCATTTTCCATCATTGCAATACCGTTTGTGCTCTGTTTTATCATTTACTACCTTGCTGTTTTTTATTGTCCGCACTACAAAAACTCATATCTACTATCCATACTACACTTTTATCACCATCTCTTCGCCGAATTAGTGCACCTATACAATTTGCTATTGTATTGGGTGTGTTGGGGACACAAGAGATTTCTTGTATTTGATTGAAGGGTTGCTTGAGAGAGACTATCTTCAACCTACGCCTCCCACGGATTGATAAACCTTAGGTTATCCACTTGAGGGAAAATTGCTACTGTCCTACAAAACTCTGTGCTTGGAGGCCTAAGACGTGTCTACAAGAATAAAGTTGCATAGTAGACATCACTTATCCGTTCTGGCAGAGGGTGCCTGTTGCTAAGCCGGTTTCCACGATAACCCGACAGAGGATTCTCCCCTTCTGGAGAAGTATCTTGGCAATAAAACCAAGTTTGGTTCTAGTCCTTGGGATGACTGGGCAGTTTGGTGGTTGGGAAGGTGGCTTGTTTCTGCCTCTGAATCGAAATGCCACCTAACTCTAGGCCGGGCCTATCTGTGAACTCAGTCTACCGGTTTAAATAGTAAAATTCCTTGAATAGTTCTATAGTGGGCTCCTGTTGAAGGTACACCTCGGAGAACACTTAAAAAGTTGTAGATGTTTGAAACGGAATTGGGCCCAATATCTTGAGGGTGGAGCTTGAAAAAGTGTAGCATATTGCCGAAGAATTTTGAGCCGGGAGGGGTAAAACCTCGGAGCAGATGATCAGTAAAGACAATGACTTCACCATCCTTGGGATCAGGAGGGGTTTCTGTGCCTGGGACCCTGCAATGGATGACATCTTTTTTGGCTAAGACGCCTGTTAGGACATACTCATTCAATGTTTCCTCGGTAACCCGGGAAACGACCCAGATGTAGGAGGTGACAGTCTTGGCTTTAGACATTTTTTACTACAAAGGAAAAGATTGCCGGTTTAAGATTATGCTGTTAAGCCAGTTAATGTTAAAAAAATAAGTACTACAAAGGTTGACATGATTAAACCGGAAGGCAATGCCGAGTTATGCGAATTATGAACGCATACTGGCGGCTTAACAAGGGGACTAATGCTATATGGTGGGTTATGGTTTATCATATAAGCCGCTCGTATGATCGCAGTGTGATAGATCTGAAAGTGAATTTTTGCTAAGTAATGGACAAACAGATTCCACAGATTGATGCTACAATTTTGGATCTGCAGCAGTTCAGAAAATAAAATAAATTCTAGACCTAAAGTGAAGGCAGTGGAAGAACTCATGTGTTCGGATGGATCTTATACAGAAAAAGTATCTACTGCGATTGGAAAAGGAATGTCAAGCTACTACTGCGCATCTTTAATATCACGTTCAGATTGAACTACATGATCTAAAGAAGGAAAAGAAGAACAGAGAAGAACTCCAACGAACTGGGCAAACCCTAATGGAGATCTGCTACATGGGAGGAGGAGTACTTACTGATGCTATTGAATAGCGGAAGTGCGTCACAGTGCTCTGGTCCGTTCAGGTTGATGAAGCGACCGGAGTTGAGGCAGTTGACGAAGACCGACAGCGGCGGAGCTCGGGCGTGCAGGGGCGTTTCGAAGAAGAAGATGAACACGAGGGGACAAGGGTGAAAAATATATGAAAACTACACCCTGTCCCTATTTATAAGGAGATGGATAAATGGCATGCACGAGAATCAAGGAAGCCGAAAAAATGATTATGTGGCTACGCGGGTGCCTCGATTTTTGGGAGACCCATTAAAGATAAAAATCTGTTGAGATGTTCCGGACTTCGTGCGAAGTTAATGCGAGATGACGTCATGGCGGGTTAACACAATTCTGAGATGTGACATCATGGTGGGTTATAATGAATTGGTAAGGAATTAGCGATGGAAGATTCTGCTAAGTCAAGTGCTGAAGATTGATGTGAACAAGTTCAAATCAACCTGGGGTCTAATGTTGGGGATATAGCTAATGGGTATGACCCACATAGGAGGGGTCGGGTCATGCCACTGGCGACTTAAGACGAAGAGGCCCAAGAAGATATGAAGATGGCGGTTCATAGAGCAAGCTTATTGAAGGCCCAAGACCCGGGGACGATTTGAGGCCCATGGGTGTGAGCCGCCATATTCTTAACTTGTATTGTAAGGCAAGCTTAGTTAGTTACCGAGCCAAACACGTTATGTATGAGCCGGCCGGGACTCTGTAAGCCGTCGGGCATCAACCTGTATATAAAGGGGTTACCCGGCGGCGGGTTAGCTCAAGAAACAACTCATCAAGAACTAGTTCAAGCGTATTCGCTCCCTGGTAATCGAAACCCAAGCAATACAACCTAAAGAAGGAGTAGGCTTTACCTCGTTGAGAGGGGCCGAACCTGGGTAAACTCTCTATGTCCTTTGTCCCATTTAACCCCTTCAAGCTAACCAAGTTGTGATGGGTCCACACCCAAGTCCTTTTTCTAGGGCATCTGCCTGGTTAAGTCCACGACAATATGGCTAGTTGGCTATGTGCTACGGTGATGGAGATGGCGGTGACTGCTAGCTCTTATGCATGCGTTGGTTTTTCCCTTGAAGAGGAAAGGGTGATGCAGCAAAGTAGTGTAAGTATTTCCCTCAGTTTTTGAGAACCAAGGTATCAATCCAGTAGGAGGCTCCTCACAAGTCCCTCGTACCTACACAAACAAACAAGAACCTCACAACCAACATGATAAATGGGTTGTCAATCCCTTCACGGTCACTTGCGAAAATGAGATTTGATAGAGATAATATGATAAGATAAATATTTTTGGTATTTTTATGATATAGATTGAAAAGTAAAGATTGCAAAATAAAGTAGATTGGAAACTTATATGATAGAGAATAGACCCGGGGCCCATAGGTTTCACTAGTGGCTTCTCTCAAGATAGCATAATTATTACAGTGGGTGAACAAATTACTGTCGAGCAATTGACAGAAAAGTGCATGGTTATGAGAATATCTAGGCATGATCATGTATTTAGGCATCACGTCCGCAACAAGTAGACCGACACCTGCCTGCATCTACTACTATTACTCCACACATCAACCGCTATCCAGCATGCATCCAGAGTATTAAGTTCATAAGAACAGAGTAATGCATTAAGCAAGATGACATGATGTAGAGGGATAAACTCAAGCAATATGATATAAACCCCATATTTTTATCCTCGACAGCAACAATACAATACGTGCCTTGCTGCCCCTGCTGTCACTAGGAAAGGACACCGCAAGATTGAACCCAAAGCTAAGCACTTCTCCCATTGCAAGAAAGATCAATCTAGTAGGCCAAACCAAACTGATAATTCGAAGAGACTTGCAAAGATAACCAATGACACATAAAAGAATTCAGAGGAGATTCAAATATTTCTCATAGATAAACTTGATCATAAACCCACAATTCATCGGATCTCGACAAACACACCACAAAAAGAGTTACGTCGAATAGATCTCCAAGAAGATCAGGGAGAACTTTGTATTGAGATTCAAAGAGAGAGAAGAATCCATCTAGCTAATAACTATGGACCCGAAGGTCTATGGTAAACTACTTACAACTCATCGGAGAGGCCTTGGTGATGATGTAGATGCCCTCCATGGTCAATTCCCCCTCCGGCAGAGCGCTGATGAAGGCTCCAAGATGGGATCTCGTGGATACAGAAGGTTCGGCGGTGGAAATAGTTTTTCGTGGTGCTCCTGGATGGTTTCGGGGTACGTAGATATATATAGGCGAAGGAGGTAGGTCAGGGGAGCCACGAGGGGCCCATGAGGAAGGAGGCGCCCCCCTAGGGCGCGCCAAGCACCCCCGTGGCCGCCTCTGCTACTTCTTGACGTCCACTCCAAGTCTCCTGGATTGCATTCGTTCCAAAAAGATCACTCCTGAAGGTTTCATTCTGCTTGGACTCCTTTGATATTCCTTTTCTGCAAAACACTGAAATAGGCAAAAAAATAGCAATTCAGGCTGGGCCTCCGGTTAGTAGTTTAGTCCCAAAAATGATGTAAATGTGTATAGTAAAGCCCATAAACATTCAAAACGGGTAATATAATAGCATGGAACAATAATAAATTATAGATATGTTGGAGACGTATCAAGCAGCCCCAAGCTTAATTCCTGCTTGTCCTCAAGTAGGTAAATGATAAAAATAGAATTTTTGATGTGGAATGCAACCTAGCATATTTATCAATGTATTTCTCTTTATTGTGGCATGAATGTTCAGATCCAAATGATTCAAAATAAAAGTTCATATTGACAAAAGAATAATAACACTTGAAGCATACTAACAAAGTAAGCATGTCTTCTCAAAATAGCATGGCTAAAGAAAGTTATCCCTACAAAATCATATAGTCTGGCTATGCTCTATCTTCATCACACAAAATATTTAAATCATGCACAACCCCGATGACAAGCCAAGCAATTGTTTCATACTTTAATGTTCTCAAACTTTTTCAACTTTCGCGCAATACATGAGCGTGAGCCATGGACATAACACTATATGTGGAATAGAACGGTGGTTGTGGAGAAGACAAAAAAGGATAAGATAGTCTCACATCAACTAGGCGTATCAACGTGCTATGGAGAAGACCATTAATAGATATCAATGTGAGTGAGTAGGGATTGCCATGCAATGGATGCACTATAGCTATAAGTGTATTAAAGCTCAACAAAAGAAACTAAGTGTGTGTGCATCCAACTTGCTTGCTCACGAAGACCTAGGGAATTTTGAGGAAGCCCATTATTGGAATATAGAAGCCAAGTTCTATAATGTAAAATTCCCACTAGTATATGAAAGTGACAACATAGGAGACTCTCTATCATGAAGATCATGGTGCTACTTTGAAGCACAAGTGTGGAAAAGGATAATAACATTGTCCCTTCTCTCATTTTTTTATTTTTATTTTGGTGGGATTCTTTGGCCTCTTTTTATTTTATTTTATTTATTTGGGCTTCTTTGGCCTCTTTTATTTTTTTATAAAGTCCGGAGTCTCATCCCGACTTGTGGGGGAATCATAGTCTCCATCATTCTTTCCTCACTTGGGACAATGCTCTAATAATGAATATCATCACACTTTTATTTACTTACAACTCAAGAATTACAACTCAATACGTAGAACAAAATATGACTCTATGTAGATGCCTCCGGCGGTGTACCGGGATATGTAATGAATCAAGAGTGACATGCATGAAAGAATTATCAAGGTGGCTTTTCCACAAATACAATGTCAACCCCATGATCATGCAAAAGCAATATGACAATGATGGAGCGTGTCATAATAAATGGAACGGTGGAAAGTTGCATGGCAATATATCTCGGAATGGCTATGGAAATGCCAAAATAGGTAGGTATGATGGCTGTTTTGAGGAAGGTAAATGGTGGGTGTATGGTACCAGCGAAAGTTGCGCGGCACAAGAGAGGCTAGCAATAGTGGAAGGGTGAGAGTGTGTATAATCCATGGACTCAACATTAGTCATAAAGAACTCATATACTTATTGCAAAAATCTACAAGTTATTGAAACAAAATACTACACGCATGCTCCTAGGGGGATATACTGGTAGGAAAAGACCATCGCTCATCCCCGACCGCCACTCATAAGGAAGACAATCAAAAAATAAATCATGCTCCAACTTCATCACATAATGGTTCACCATACGTGCATGCTACGGGAATCACAAACTTCAACACAAGTACTCCTCAAATTCACAATTACTCCCCTAGCATGACTCTAATATTACCACCTTTGTATCTCAAAACAATTATCAAGCATCAAGTTGATCATAGTATTCAATTCACTTCCTATGATAGTTTTTATTATACCCAACTTGGATGCCCATCATTCTAGGACCAATTTTATAACCATAGCAAATACCATGCTGTTCTAAAAGACTCTCAAAATAATATAAGTGAATCATGAGATATCAATAATTTCTACAAAATAAAACCACCGCCGTGCTCTAAAAAGATATAAGTGAAGCACTAGAGCAAAACTGTCTAGCTCAAAAGATATAAGTGAAGCACATAGAGTATTCTAATAAATTCCGAATCATGTGTGTTTCTCCCAAAAGGTGTGTACAGCAAGGATGACTGTGGTAAATTAAAAAGCAAAGAATCATATCATACAAGACGCTCCAAGCAAAACACATATCATGTGGTAAATAAAAATATAGCTCTAAGTAAAGTTACCGATAGACGAAGACGAAAGAGGGGATGCCTTCCGGGGCATCCCCAAGCTTAGGCTTTTGGTTGTCCTTGAATTATCTTGGGGTTCCATGGGCATACCCAAGCTTAGGCTCTTGCCACTCCTTATTCCATAGTCCATCAAATCCTTACCCAAAACTTGAAAACTTCACAACACAAAACTCAACAGGAAATCTCATGAGCTCCGTTAGTGCAAGAAAGAAAAACCACCACTTAAGGTACTGTAATAAACTCATTCTTTATTTATATTGGTGTTAAACCTACCGTATTCTATCTTCTCTATGGTTCATACCCCCCGATATTAGCCATATATTCATCAAAATAAGCAAACAACACACAAAAAACAGAATCTGTCAAAAACAGAACAGTTTGTAGCAATCTGTAACTTTCGAATACTTCTGGAACTATAAAAATCCTAAAAAATAGGAAGTCCTAGGTAATTTGTCTATTGATCTACTGCAAAAATAATCAACTCAAAAGCACATTTCTGTGATTTATTAGATTTTTTCTCATGAGCACAAAAGTTTCTGTTTTTCAGAAAGATCAAATTAACTTTCACCCAAGATGATACTATAGGTTCGACTTGGCACAAACACTAATTAAAACATAAAACCACATCTAATCAGAGGCTAGATGAATTATTTATTACTAAATAGGAACAAAAAGCAAGGAACAAAAATAAAATTGGGTTGCCTCCCAACAAGCTCTATCGTTTAATGCCCCTAGCTAGGCATAAAAGCGAGAATAGATCTAAGTATTGCCATCTTTGGCATTCATTTCATAAGTGGCTCTCATAATAGATTCATAAGGTAACTTTATTTTCTTTCTAGGAAAGTGTTCCATGCCTTTCCTTAATGGAAATTGGAATCTAATATTTCCTTCCTTCATATCAATAATTGCACCAATTGTTCTAAGGAAAGGTCTACTAAGAATAATAGGACATGAAAGATTGCAATTTATATCAAGAACGATAAAATCTACGGGCACATAATTCCTATTTGCAACAATAAGAAAATCATTGATCCTTCCCATAGGTTTCTTAATGGTGGAATCCGCAAGGTGCAAGTTTAAAGAGCAATCATCAAATTCACAGAAACCTAGCATATCACATAAAGTTTTTGGAATCGTGGAAACACTAGCACCCAAATCACACAAAGCATAGCATTCATGATCTTTTATTTTAATTTTTATTGTAGGTTCCCACTCATCATAAAGTTTTCTAGGGATAGAAACTTCTAATTCAAAATTTTCTTCGTAAGATTGCATCAAAGCATCAATGATATGTTTAGTAAAAGCTTTATTTTGGCTATAAGCATGAGGAGAATTCAACACGGATTGCAACAAGGAAATACAATCTATTAAAGAAAAATTATCATAACTAAATTCCTTGAAATCCAAAGTAGTGGGTTCATTGCTATGTAAAGTTTTAATCTCTCCAATCCCACTTTTACCAATTTTAGCATCAAGATCAAAATACTCCGAATCATTGGAACACCTTTTAACTAAAGTTGAATCATCTCCAGTCCCATCATTATTAATATTATTATTGCAAAACAAGGATTTAATAGGAGACACATCAATAACTTCTAGATCTTCATCATTATTTTCCCCTAACCCTTCTGGTTTGGCAGCCATCTTATTAACTAAGGTGGCTTGCTTATCAGAAATTTGGGCTATAGATTTTTCAAGACGAGCAATCTGAGAATTCAAACCATAAAATTCCTTAGACATATCATCAAGCTCTTTATTAATGTACCCCATAAAGATTTTTTGTTCTTTAAGATCGTTTCTAAAGAAATTATTATGCTCAAATTGTAATGTCATAAAGCTTCTAATGTTTAATTCAATCTCCTCTAACCTTTTAAGGTGAAGATCAGCGTTCTTAGGCAAAGCCATAAGGGCAAACGGACACATGAGAGGCATGGGAAAAAGAGGCAAACGGAAAACAGTAGGCTAATAAAACGGCAAGGGTGAAGTGGGGGAGATGAAAACGAGAGGCAAATGGCAAATAATGTAATGCGAGGGAGATGAGTTTGTGATGGGTACTTGGTATGTCTTGACTTGAGCGAAGACCTCACTCGCAACGGCGCCAGAAATCCTTCTTGCTACCTCTTGAGCATGCGTTGGTTTTTCCCTTGAAGAGGAAAGGGTGATGCAGCAAAGTAGCATAAGTATTTCCCTTAGTTTTTGGGAACCAAGGTATAGATCTTGTAGGAGGCTCCTCACAAGTCCCTCGTACCTACACAAACAAACAAGAACCTCGCAACCAACGCGATAAAGGGGTTGTCAATCCCTTCACGGCCACTTGTGAAAGTGAGATCTGATAGAGATAATATGATAAGATAAATATTTTTGGTATTTTTATGATATAGATTAAAAAGTAGAGATTGCAAAATAAAGTTGATTGGAAACTTATATGATAGAGAATAGACCCGGGGGCCATAGGTTTCACTAGTGTCTTCTTTCAAGATAGCATAATTATTATGGTGGGTGAACAAATTACTGTCGAGCAATTGATAGAAAAGTGCATAGTTATGAGAATATCTAGGCATGATCATGTATGTAGGCATCACGTCCGTAACAACTAGACTGACTCCTCCCTCCATTTACTACTATTACTCCAGACATCGACTGCTATCCAGCATGCATCTAGAGTATTAAGTTCATAAGAACAGAGTAACACATTAAGCAAGATGACATGATGTAGAGGGATAAACTCAAGCAATATGATATAAACCCCATCTTTTTATCCTCGATGGCAACAATACAATACGTGCCCTGCTGCCCCTGCTGTCACTGGGAAAGGACACCGCGAGATTGAACCCAAAGCTAAGCACTTCTCCCATTGCAAGAAAGATCAATCTAGTAGGCCACACCAAATTGATAATTCGAAGAGACTTGCAAAGTTAACCAATCATACATAAAAGAATTCAGAGGAGATTCAAATATTTCTCATAGATAAACTTGATCATAAACCCACAATTCATCGGATCTCTACAAACACCCCGCAAAAAGAGTTACATCAAATAAATCTCCAAGAAGATCAAGGAGAACTTTGTATTGAGATTCAAAGAGAGAGAAGAAGCCATCTAGCTAATAACTATGGACCCGAAGGTCTATGGCAAACTAGTCACAACTCATCGGAGAGGCCTTGGTGATGATGTAGAGGCCCTCCGTGGTTGATTCCCCCTCCGGCAGAGCGCCGACGAAGGCTCCAAGATGGGATCTCACAGATACAGAAGGTTGCAGTGGTGGAAATAGTTTCTCATGGTGCTCCTGGATGGTTTTGGATTACATAGATATATATAGGTGAAGGAGGTAGGTCAGGGGAGCCACGAGGGGCCCATGAGGTAGGGGGCGCCCCCCCAGGGCGTGCCAAGCACACCCGTGGCCGCCTCGGCTGCTTCTTGACGTCCACTCCAAGTCTCCTGGATTGCGTTTGTTCCAAAAAGATCGCTCCTGAAGGTTTCATTCCGTTTGGACTCGTTTGATATTCCTTTTCTACGAAGCGCTGAAATAGACAAAAAAACAACAATTCGGGCTGGGCCTCCAGTTAGTAGGTTAGTCCCAAAAATGATATAAAGGTGTATAGTAAAGCCCATAAACATCCAAAACAGGTAATATAATAGCATGGAACAATCAAAAATTATAGATACGTTGGAGACGTATCAGTGACAATAGAGATGGAGATGAGAAATGGCGGCGACTAGAGTTGCTGTTGATGACGAACATGAAGGGTTTTTGGTGATGTTTTGTGTTGTTTCTAGCGTTGTCCCCTTCAGAATATTGTTGGGAAATGTTGCATGGAAAACAAAAAAAAATCTATGCACACGCAATGATCTATCTATGGAGATGCATAGCAACGAGGGGGAGAGTGTGTCTACGTACCCTCGTAGACCGTAAGTGGAAGCGTTTCATAATGCGGTTGATGTAGTCGAACTTTCTTCGCGCTCCACCGATCGAGTACCGAAAGTACGACACCTCTGAGTTTTGCACACGTTCAGCTCAGTAACATCCCTCGCCTTCTTGATCCAGCATGGTGTCGAGGTAGTAGATGAGTTCCGTTAGCACAACGGCATGGTGACGGTGATGGTGATGTGATCCACTTAGGGCTTCGCCTAAGCACTGCGAGAATATGACCGGGGGTGTAAACTGTGGAGGGGGTGCCGCACACGGCTAACAATTGATGTTGTGCCCTTGTGTGGTGCCCCTATACATGTATACATAGGTGGGAGGGGAGAAGGCAGCCCCTAGGGATCCCCAAGATACTTGGCGGTATCCGTAGGGCTACTGCTTTGCAATGCGCCCCCCTTTCCTTGTAAGAAGAAGGGGAAGGAAAGAGGGGGGGGAGGGAAGGAAGGGGGAGTCCTACTACACACTTTCCTTTCCCTCCCCTCTTTCCTTATCCTCCTCATAGGGCCGACCACTATAGGGGCGCAACAGCCCCTTGTGGGCTAGTGCGTTCCCTCTCTTGGCCCATAAGGCCCATATCTTTGCAGGGGGTGCCCGAAACTCCTTTTGAGTGACCCGATAAGTACCCAACACCCTCCAAAGCACTTTCGGTGTCTTAATACCATCATCCTATATATCAATATTTACCTCTTGATCATTTCGAGACTCCTCGTCATGTCTGTGATCTCATCCAGGACTCCGAACAACATTCGGTCACCAAATCACATAACTCATATAGTACTATATCGTCAATGAACGTTAAGCACGCGGACCCTACGGGTTCGAGAACTATGTAGACATGACCCATACATCTCTCCGGTCAATAACCAATAGCAGAACCTAGATGCCCATATTGGATCCTATATATTCTACGAAGATCTTTATTGGTCGAACCATTATGACAACATATGTAATTCCCTTTGTCCATCGGTATGTTACTTGCGTGAGATTCGATTGTCGGTATCTTCATACCTAGTTCAATCTCGTTACCGGTAAGTCTCTTTACTCGTTTCGTAATACATCACCTTGTGACTAACTCCTTAGTCGTTTGCTTGCAAGCTTATGATGTGTATTACCGAGGTAGCCTAGAGATACCTCTCCGATACTCGGAGTGACAAATCCTAATCGGTCTATGCCAACTCAACAAACACCTTCAGAGATACTTGTAGAGCATCTTTATGATCACTCAGTTACGTTGTGATGTTTTATAGCACATAAGGCATTCCTCCGGTATCCGGGAGTTGCATAATCTCATAGTCAAAGGAATATGTATTTGACATGAAGAAAGCAATAGCAATAAAACTGAACGATCATTATGCTAAGCTAAAATACGGGTCTTGTCCATCACATCATTCCCCTAACGATGTGATCCCGTTATCAAATGATAAATCATGTCCATGGTTAGGAAACCTTAACCCTCTTTGATCAACGAGTTAGTCTAGTAGAGCCTCACTAGGGACACGATGTTTGTTTATGTATTCACATATGTATTAATGTTTCTGATCAATAAAATTCTAGCATGAATAATAAATCTTTATCATGAATAAGGAAATATAAAATAACAACTTTATATTGCCTCTAGGGCATATTTCCTTGAGTCTCCCACTTGCACTAGAGTCAATAATCTAATTCACATCGCCATGTGAATCACACCTATAGTTCACATCGCCATGTGATTAACGCCTAAAGTTCACATCGCCATGTGACCAACACCCAAAGGGTTTACTAGAGTCAATAATCTAGTTCACATTGCCATGTGATTAACACCCAGAGAGTAATAAGCTGTGATCATGTTTTTCTTGTGAGATAAGTTTATTCAACGGGTCTATTACATTCAGATCCGTATGTATTTTGCAAATTTATATGTCTACAAAACTATGCATGGAGCTACTCTAGCTAATTTCTCCCACGTTCAATATGTATCCAGATTGAGACTTAGAGTCATCTAGATTAGTGTCAAAGCTTGCATCGACGCAACTCTTTACGACGAACTCTTTATCACCTCCATAACCGAGAAATATTCCCTTAGTCCTCTTTAAGGCACCTAAGGATAATTTTGAACATTGTCCAGTGGTCCACTCTTGGATCACTCTTGTGCCCTCTTTGCCAGATAAGTGGCAAGACACACATCAGGTGTGGTACACAGCATGGCATATCGTATAGAACCTATGGCTGAGGCATAGGGAATGACTTGCATTCCCTCTCTATCTTCTGCCGTGACCCTGCTTTGAGTCTTACTCAACTTCACACCTTGTAATACATGCAAGAACCCTTCTTGGACTGAACCATTTTGAATTTCTTCAAATCTTATCAAGGTATGTGTTTTTGAAAGTTCTTTTAAGAGTCTTGATCTTTCTCTGTATATTTTGATGCTCAATATGCAAGTAGCTTCACCGAGGTCTTTCATTGAAAAATTCTTATTCAAGTATCCTTTTATGCTATCCAGAAATTCTATATCATTTCCAATCAATAATATGTCATCCACATATAATATCAGAAATTTTACAGAGCTCCCACTCACTTTCTTGTAAATATAGGCTTCACCAAAAGTCTGTATAAAACCATATGCTTTGATCACCTCATCAAAGCGTATATTCCAACTCCGAGATGCTTGCACCAGTCCATAGATGGATTGCTGGAGCTTGCACACTTTGTTAACACATTTAGGATCGACAAAACCTTCTGGTTGCATCATATACAACTCTTCTTTAAGAAATCCATTAAGGAATGCAGTTTTAACGTCCATTTGCCAGATTTCATAATCATAAAATGTGAGACGATTCGGACGGACTTAAGCATCGCTATGGGTGAGAAAGTCTCATCGTAGTCAACCCCTTGAACTTGTCAAAATACTTTTGCAACAAGTCGAGCTTTGTAGACAGTAACATTACCATCAGCTTCAGTCTTCTTCTTGAAGATCCATTTATTCTCAATGGCTTGATGATCATCGAGCAAGTCCAGCAAAGTCCATACTTTGTTCTCATACATGGATCCTACTTTAGATTTCATGGCCTGAAGCCATCTGTCAGAATTTGGGCTCATCATTGCTTCTTCATAGTTCCTAGGTTCGTCATGGTCTAGTAACATGATTTCCAGGACAGGATTACCATACCACTCTGGTGCGGTACGTGCTCTGTTCGACCTACAAGGTCTAGTAGTAACTTGATCTGAAGTTTCATGATCATGATCATTAGCTTCCTCTCTTGTTGGTGTAGGCACCTCGGGAACAGATTTCTCTGATCTGCTAGTTTCCAAATTTAGAGAAGGTAGAATTACCTCATCAAGTTCTACTTTCCTCCCACTCATTGTTGGAAACATAGCATGCAATTTTAAAAAATTTCCTACGCTCACACAAGATCTATCTAGGAGATGCATAGCAACAAGAGGGGAGAGTGTGTCCACGTAACCTCGTAGACCGAAAGTAGAAGTGTTAACTTAATGCAGTTGATGTAGTCGAACGTCTTCTCGAGTCAACCTATCAAGTACGAACGTACGACACCTCCGAGTTTGCACATGTTCAGCTCGATGACGTCCCTCAATCTCTTGATCCAGCAGAGTGTCGATGGAGTCGATGAGTTCCGTCAGCACGATGGAGTGATGACGGTGTTGGTGATGTGATCCGCGCACACTACAAAAAAAATACACTTCCGTGATGATACGTGTTTGTCACAGTAGGTCGCGTTTTTTGTCATGCATGTACATCCATGACGATTTTATGACAGAACATACATGTGCTGTCGTAGAAGTGTTCCATGACATTACCAAAATTATCATCACGGAAGTGTCCACTTCCATGACAATAAATCGCGCGTCATAGAAGTGCTTTCATCAAGGGTGACCGACACGTGGCATCCACCATAACGGAACGTTGTTAAGCTATCAGGTCGGGTTTTAGATCCGATAACCCGTTAACAGCCCTGACCAAGGGGGATTTTCCACGTGTAAAATCATCACTAGCTGGCGGAAACACGTGTCGGCTCATCGTTGGGACAGATGTTATCCTCTCATTGGACAGAAGGCGCCTATGATACTTCGACACGTGGCACGGCCCAATAGAGGCCCATTCCTGTGAAAAGGCCGGCCCGTTTGACTTGGTCAAAAGGTGGCGGGCCGGCCCATTGAAAGCCTATTAACGGCCTGTTCGCATATAGCCCATTTACAACCTGCTAACCCAAGGCCCGTTACGCCCTATCCGAATTGGGCCCAATAGCGTCAACTAGGCCATCCAATATGATTCCAGCCCGTTTTCACTTCTGGCCCATGTATGGCCCATGGCGTCTTTCGGCCTATATGAGGCCCTTTGTAACTCTTGGCCTATTAACGGGCCGTGGTGAAACTGACCCGTAATGAACAGTGTATCACTTTACACCCATTAACGACCCGTTGTGAAACTGGCCCATAATGAACAGTGTATCACCTTATACCCATTAACGACCCGTTATTCTGTTGGGCCGTTTCCAACCCATTTATCTTTTGTCCTTCTCAGAGCCCATTTATTCTTGGGCTCATTTCCAGCATTCGTTTACTTACGGCCCGTTACTGTCATTTTCTGCTTGTGGGCAAAATTCAGCCCGTGGTCACAGTCGGCCCGTTTGTGGTCCGTTAATACGTTGGGCCGTTTTCATAGCGTCATCAAATTCGGCCTATTAACGATGGCCCGTTATGGTCGGCCCATGAATGGACAATTCCAACTCTAGCCCGTTTACGACCATAATGCGGTCTATTTGGCCCATGTTTGGCCAATCGATCATACAGCCCGTATAACGCCCATTGATGATACGACCCACAGAAGGCCCATTGTTTGTACGGCCGGTAGAAGGCCCATTGTTTCTACAGCCCGTAGAAGGCCCACTGTTTCTACGGCTCGTAGGAGGCCCAGTGTCACTACAGTAAATATTAGCCGATGGTTATTGTGGCCTAGTATTGAAAAATAGGTTATTGCAGCCACTAGCAAACCACGGAAAAAGAACTGCAATGACTACATGCAAACAAGTAAACAAGACAACAAGGAAATATATAAGCAAGCAACTAACGCTAGGCTATCATGACTATTACACATATTACATCCACTGGGCATCAAAGTTCGCCACCAGTGCAAATATAGGGAACAAAGCAGCATATCATATACACTGGTTGTCAAAGTTGGCGACCAGCACAAATAAACGCCGCAGCAAAACAAATCCAGAACTGAAGCCACCTCATAAGATCTTAAGAAACAATATCCTGGGTACCCAAAATGCTGGCAAGATGCTTAGCAAGCTTATTAACTTTCTCTTGTTTGGCGCTTAAATCCTCCAGCGCTTGCTGTTGCACCAGGAAATATGCATCTGAATTCTGCAGGGACTTCCTCAGTCCTTCGGCTTCCTGTCGCAGCACATCCGATTGATGTCTTTCAACTTGAAGTTGAGACTCAAGAAGACGAACTGATTCAGGCAGCGAGTTCGAAGAGCTTGTGCCAGCAGTAGTGGCAAGTAACTCGAAGACTACATCAAGACAGGACTTTTGGGTTCCCTTACTGTCGTCAAGATAGTTTTCATCAGCTTTCTTGGATACCAACAAGGATGTCTCACTATCTTGAACCTTATCTGCATTACTTCCTTTACCATTGGATAACGCAGTACTGTTCTCCAATATTTTGTCCGCATTCTAAAAGAGAAACAAGCAGACACATCACATGTTTACCATGTTGTATATGAAACTCATTTTGGTAAATGAGTTCAGTAGTAAAGTGGACAGGATAACAGCATGAAACAAACATATATCTATGTACCATGGTCACTTTATGGTCTATATCATTCTAGTTTTTGTTGCCAAATCAAGATAGAGACACAGTTCAAATAATATTTGTTCAAGACAAAGCAGAATAGGCAGAATATAAATGTGGGAAACTATAGAGCAATAACAACACTTGTAATGTGCATGACATGAGAACATAACTGTTTATTCAATTGAAGCTGAAATCGACATAGAGCAGGTCACAACAGCAAACCAATTAAAGAAGCAGGTTTAAAACATACCTGTTGTGCCATTGGAGTTTCAATTCCATCCTTCAAATTTGAAAATAGTTGGTATGAGTAAATACAATAATGCAAGGGCAAAGGAGTATGAACCATAGCTACAGAACCTGACCTGAGAACAAATCTTCTTCTCCTTTAAGCATTGAGTTGGGATTCGGAGTGGTGGTCCTCGTGGTTTGGGCACTGCAGTTCCCTTACTAACTGCTCTTGTTTGGGTGCTCTGTGGTGGAGACGGTGCTGTGTCAACTGGAACTGGGTTACTATCTGCTGGGGTTGGGGTTAGAAGGGGTGTAGCTGGTTCTCTGTCCAACTGGGTAGGGGTACAATCTGCGAGAGTTTGGGTTATGTGTGGTGGATCTGGTCCTTGGGCAAGTACAACTGTGGTTCTATCTGCATCAACTGGTAGCACTATCTTTTCTGAAGACCATGTTGTTACTCCCTTAGATACTGCCATCACCCTGTCCAATTCAAATGGCCGATAAACAAGGAAAGTAATTGAAAGACATTGTATGATAGACAGGTGCAATGGATAGTGGGGAATAAAAGAGGGCATGAAATAATTCATATTTATGTTGTCTAACCAAACAAGATAGAATGACACAATTTCACATATATGATGGCTAACTAAACAGGATAGCATGACACAATTTCACATTATGATGGCTAACTAAAAAAATATGGAAAGACATAGTTCAAAATATGAGACTATGTAAATAGGATGACATGATATAACTATATAATGTGTTTATTAAATAGGTTGGCATGCCATAATTCACATACATTCAAGGATAGAATGCCATAATTCAAAATATGATGACTGTAAACACTAAACATGATGCGATGATATAACTATATGATGTCTTTATTAAATGGGTTGCCATGCCATAATTCAGATAGATGACGTGTATGTACTATGTAAATATGATGGCACGATAAAATTCAAATATATGATTTATATAGTAAGCAAGTAAGCAGATGACAATCCATATCTAACATTCTTAAGAAGTTGCTCCCCACTTCTACCTATTTTCTCAACATGCACACTATCCACATCATCACCATGCCACATCGTCAATACTAAATAGGAGCAACTCATGCAACATGTCCACGTCAGAATCTAGCCACCTCAGCAATTTTCCTTTAATCTTCCAGCCACCATCCATTAATCCAGTATATGCCCTTCCGTTTCATCCTACCACTATTCTATACGTTTAATCCAAAGGATTAATTGATGAGGCACTCGAGCGGCCGGCCGGCCGGAGATTGTACTTTATAGCGCTACGTTCCCAATTCCCATGTGTCTTCCTCCCCGGCTCACGCTAGTGAATTTCTACTTCGGCAAGGAGATGTCAATCCTATATTTGCACTGCACAGATCAACTAAATTGAATATGTGCAGCTGAAGCAACTGCTTGTGTGGAATTAGCCAGCCTAGCTTCTTGGCGCTCTGGTTCTCGGATCGCCTGTCATCATCATCGTCGGCAAGCCCCTGGTAGTACTTTCCTATGAGCCATCCGCTTTCATATTCCTTTCGAACGACCGGAGACACGGAAAATGATGAGCGGACAAACATGCAGGCAAGAAAAAAAATCACTGACGGCGCTGGCGAATCAACAACGGCGTGAAGGATGAGCATGGGCAAGTCTGTTTTTGTTTCCTTTTTCTTTCATAATGTTGGCGTTTGTTTTGTGAAGGGTCACCTCCGACTTCCCATCTTAGCATGTCAGAGGATCTAGTGCCATCCTACCAGCCTCAAAGTTCTTCGTCATCTGCCTTAGAAGTTTAAGATTCATTTGTTTTCTTCATTCACTAATGGTTGTGACTTGGGAGTACTAACCATTATGTTTGCTCCAGCTCAGGATTCACCATGCCAAGACGTTTGGCAGCGGTGCTGAAGCTGGGAGTGTTTAAGTCAGCTCAAAGGATGGGACGTCCCATGGGGATGCCGTTGACGGGTGTCCAGGAGTTTCGATTGGATGTGTTCCCGGGACATGAAGCAGTTCTGTGAAGTGATTAGCATATCATACTTGCAAACCACGTGCTTGCTTCTTGAAATGAAACTTTTTGGTGTTAATAACCTCCTTCCGTTTCTCATACGTGGCAACTAAGGGCACACCTCTTTTTAGTTCATTCAAATACCTTTGTCTTAGTATATTCTTATAAATATTTTTTTAACAAGATCCTTATCAATATTGAATTAGTAGAATTTGCATGGATTTGAGATCAGGCTCTTCATATATATGTTGCTAGGTCTAGGAACAATTGGCCAACCAATATGTATTTTGAATACAGGTACCAAAGTACCTTCATGTTACTTTAGGGGAACACTACTTTCAGTATCATTAATATCCAATATGTTCTCAAATTTTTGGTGCACTGATATATAGTGGTTCTTCGTATGGAACTGGATCTTAATGTCTTATCACCCCTTATATATGATCATTCTATCAGAAAATAAGTGTTTGGAATCCTGCAGCAACACGCAGGGTATCTTCTAGTATGATGTAAAAACTAAGCAATGCAAGACAACATGCATGACATGGGTAATATAACCCTGCCAAGTTTTAGCATAGACCTCAGGGGGGAAATAGGACTGGTCATCAGTCTCTGAATCCTCCTCTGAGGATCTCTCTGTAACCAGCAAGATGTCTACTTTAGCAGGTAGCATTTTCTTCTCTGAATACCTTGTTTTCACTCCAGATACTTCCATCACCGCTTCAAATGGCTGATGCACAGGAAGAGTAGTTGAATATACAAACGTTGTCGACAAATGGAACACGTAATACAAAAAAATGATAGCATGATATAATTCACATACATGATGATTGGCTAAATAGCATGGCATTGCATAATTCACATATATAATGCCTTTGCAACAAGATAGCATTGTATAATTCACATATATAATGTCTTGCAACAAGATGGCAATGCATAATTCACATATATGGTAATTAGACACTGAATAGGTGGCATTCACACAAAGCATGTCTAAACTAATCAAATGACATAGCAATCCGAGACACCATACGCACGATATGAGCAACATAACCCTGCCAAGTTAGAGCATACACATCGGGGGGGAATAGGACTGGTCATCTATCTCTGAATCCTCCTCTGAGGAGCTATCCATAACCAGCGAGATATGCGCTTCATCAGATAGCATAGTCTGCTATGAAGACCTTGTTTTCACTCCAGAATTTGCCATCACCGTGTCAAATGGCTGATGCACACGAAGAGCAGTTGAATGTACTAACATTGTTGACAAATGTAATATGTAACGAAAAAAAGGATGGCCTGATATAATTTACATATAAGATGACTGGCTAAGCAGGATAGCATTGCAAAATTCACATATATGATGCCTGACTAAACAAGATGGCATTGCATAATTCATATAAACAATGAATAAACTAAATAGATGGCATTCACACAAAGGATGTCTAAACTAAGCAGATGACATATTTGATGTATAAAGTAAGCAATGCAAGACACCATATGCATGATATAACCAACATCAGCATGCAAGTTAGAGTGAAGACCTCAGGGGGTAAATAGGAGTTGTCTTCTCCTTCTGAATCCCCCTCAAAACAGATATCTTCCTCTTGATTACAATCCGAAATGCGTGGAGGGGGGGGGCTGCTTTTGCGCCTACCATGGAGCAACGTCTGCATGAAATTTTATTGCCACGCAAGGCTCGTCTCTTTTGCTCTACATGTTCAGTTCCATTGTTTACAATAACTGTCATGCATAGGAATAAAACATAGTGAGATTATGTAAGGAGTGCATGCAGAAATCCAGAGTGATGGTAGCAACCTGTGGATAGATCCAAAACCAATAATAGTAGGCAGATAATGGCTTCAGTTAAAAAATACAGATAATGGCTTCTTTACTGTTTGTTTCCCACCCAACATGAAACTCATAGTAGACACCGGAGATTAACCAGGTAGTAGATAGATACTATTGATTGCGGCCCCGATATGTACCCCACAACCATTTAAAAACTCAAGTTTGACCATTAGTTTGGAGCTGACTCAGAGTCTAATCAGTGAACATGATGATAAAGTAGCATGTAATATTAAGCGATGCATAACGTAAGCAGACAAGAAAGAGTGTGACCTCTCTTGCGGACCCGTGTAGTCCCCAAGGTCATCTGCTCGGTTGATGATGGTAATGCAGTTTTCATGGCTGACGGCGGCGGGGAAGAAGATCTGAGGCAGTGAAAGACAGCCTGGAGGCTGGATCCCTGCTGTGCTGGACCCTTTTGTCGTTGGAGCAGCTGAGCTGGGGTGGACGATGGTGCAACAGGAGCGGGACAAACCACACAAGGTTTTCTTTGACTACTATCTGTAAGAGAAGTAATTCTGTAAGGGCTCGTTTGAATTAGAGGATTCCAACAATGCAGGGATAGGAAATAGACAGGAATAGGATAGGAATGCACGTGCAAAATAGAGAATTTAAAAACACAGGATTTCTGCCAATCTGGGTGTTTGATTCACAACAATTGGAAGATCACATGATGCAAAGAAGCATGGTGAGATTAAGTCAAACCACAAGAAAATGTACGGTTATAATGCTATTATGCTACTATATCTTAGTCTTGCTTCATGAATAGGAATTTGAAAAGGAGGAAAAGTGAAAATTAAAATTCCTACGTTTTTTCTTTCAAGGAGACACTAAAGGAACAAATCCATGTGCTCAGTGGACAATATATATAACATGTAGAGTAAAAAAGAGATGCAACAAGTGTACAACCTCTTTGGCAAAGCCATGTCGATCTCAGCGTGATTGGGTTGGCCGGTGAGGATGCTCCGGCTGACTTGGCTGTCGGAGGAGGGGAAGAAGATCTTAGGTGTCTAGAGATGGAGCCCGAGGTACTCCTCCGTTGTGATGGAGGGTTTCAACGTTGGAGCAGCTCCGGTGAGTTGTACGACGCTGAGGCTGGAGCAGGACAAGAGAGACAACGAACAACATTAACCTAAGTGGAATTCTAATAGCATCTCCAATACATGACGTAAAATACATAACCACAAAGTGCTAGATGTAAAATACATCAGCCGCTCATCTCTGAACTTAACTGTTGAAACTGAATTTAACTGTCGAAACTGAACTTAACTGTCGAAACTGAACTTAACTATCAAAACTAAATTTTGCTGTCGAAACTGAATTTAGCTGTCGAAACTGAACGCACTAGCAAGGTGAGGCTAGACGTCGGCCGACTGAATTTTTCATCCTTGGTCAGTCGATTTTGCAGCCGTTGGATACAAAATCAAGGGCCTGCGGTTCATCTTCAACCTCCACCCCCCTGAGCCACCAGCCACCACCGGCCAAACAGCAGCCCCCCGCCACCCACGGCCGGCGGTGCGCCGCCCCACCCACCCCGACTACACTCCCCACTGCCGGTCCGCCGCCGCCCCGGCCATCCCTCTAGCCCCCCCCCCCTGTGCCGAGCTTTTTCTCCGGCGATCCTCACGCCACCGCCCCGCCACCGCCCCCACCCTGAACCCTAAGATAGATAGTAGGGTACCTCTCTGGCGAGCCCCCTCCCTGCTGCGGCTGGTTCTTCCTTCACCCCGGCGAGCCCCTCCCCCCACCTCCTGAAAACTGACTGACCCAAAAGTCGATTCAGTCAACTGAAGTGTACCTAAATCGGAGCAGCATCGCAAGCACGAGCAAGAGCGAGAGCAAGAGCAATAGCAATAGCAAGAGCAGACCAGGCAGGGGAACGAGAGCAAGAGCAGAGAAACAGCGCGAGCGAGAGCTAAATCAGTAGTAGCTCCTACTGATGTGGACGTCGCCACCGAGGGAGCGACGCCATGGAGGAAGTGGCCGGTGACGCCGCCGTGGATGGAGCCGCGCCGTGTCGGCTCGGGACCGAGCGCCGACAGCACCGTGAGATCGAATCAAGAAGAAAATGCGGCGATTAGTGTACAACCTCTTTGGTGGCGCCGATTAGGCCGCAACTTCATCCAAGGAAACGGCGATGATGATGCTCTTCCGGTGGTGCAGGTGAAGACAACTGTGTGGGAATGGAGGTGGCGTGGAAGATGAGGGGAACGTCGGGGCAGCTCCTTAGAGGTGGAGGACGGGGTGGCTGAACCGGCAGGACCATGAGATCGACGATGGATCCTCATCCGGTATGATGGATGAGGGATGTCGAGGTGTTGCTGTGGACGACGTCTTCGGGGAAGAGGCTCCGGCTGGGTGGCAGACGGAGCAGGGTGTGGGGCTTCGTCGCGGGTTTTTGCAGCCTCGGTGTACGAATGGGTGGGCGGATGGGATGGCAGTGGGGAACCATGGCTTAGGGACGCGCTTGTCCGAAATGTGGGGTAAGTTACGAAAGTACCCCCACCAATTTGAGGCGCTTCTTTCGGCTCAGGGGTACCACGGGCATTTCGCGTGTCGGGATTTCACAGGAGGTGGGAGTTTTCGCGCGTGTTGTAATTTCGGAATAGCAAGGCGCGGGTTGAGATGGAGGGAGTTGTCGGAGCACGACGAGACAAAGATATATCTTAAATATTTCGGGCTAACAAGGCGCGGTTTGAAATTTCCGGACAAGCCTAACATGTACTGTACCAAATCAATGTGCACTACAAATGTCACTCAAAGCATTTGAATCCGTTTCTCTGTTTTAATAAGATCTACAATCATCATTATTGTCAAGTTAAACCATTGTTTGTGTATTATCTTCACAGCACACCACATGATTAGTCCCACGTTACATATGAACTATGTGTACTATATGAACTCGAACTCGATTTTTTGAATCCACTTTATTTTGATTTCAAATCACTCTACATTTCTAGCTCTAGCTAGATCTTCATAATCTAAACCATGTCTCATATGTATAATGTGTTTATCACATTATGTGCCCCGCCCCCTACGCCTACAACTATTTAGATGTGAGTTGCAAACACCACACATTACCACAAATTCAAATAAAATGTGAGAATGTTCGATATATAGTATTGTTTAGATTGTTCGACATTTAGTTGTAAGCTGCAAACGCCACACATGATCACAAATTCAAATAAAATGTGAGATTGTTTGATGTATAGTATGGTTTAGATTGTTCGACATTTAGCTGTGAGTTGCAAACGCCATGCATTATCACATTATGGTATAACATGTGCACATCACGTGTATCACCGCTATATTCATGCATGCATATGTTTAAAACACTATGATCTCCTATTCAAATATATGAATCCGCTTTCATATCAAATTATGATCTTTGTTTGTCTCTTACACCCACACAATCCTCTAACTTTGTAGCTACCACTAACTTTCTCTCGTGCATGCACACGCCCTCCTCGCCCTCCCCCTCCCTCGGCATTCTATCCACCGGGCACATTCATTTTTTTTCTTTAGGTCGTTCTCCCAGAGTCTCCACAACTCCTTTCCGACACACACCGATCGATAAACCTCTCTAGTGATGCCTGCCTACAACACACACACACACACACCTTCAATCTCCTCCTTTATGTGTCCTTGCCTCGTGTCTCTCATACGGTCACACACACGTGTAAACTCTCGCCCCTCTTTTCATCGATCTCACAACCGCACACTCCTCCCCCTATCTAGCTAGTAGTCGGGCCTCTCGCACCACCTCCTAGCTCCATTCTCTCTGTCTATCCGTCTCGCTGGGCCTTATTTGCCTCTAACAAATGGACGTACACTGACCGATCTCTCTCTATACATATAGCTAGCTAGGTCCTTATAACTCGTTTTTACCCACGTGTCGATCGATCTACCTCATTAGTTGTGTCTCTCCCTTCCTCCGACAAACAACAATTGATCTACCAATCTAGTTAGATTTTCTTACCAAACACATGGTTCCCCTTCATCATCCATGGATGCGTCCCGACAGATCTATCACGCACATGCACACACAGAAACACATCCCCACTCTTATTGATAACATTGCAGTTCCACCCTCAGTTTGTCTAGTAGGACTCTCCAACCATCTTCGAGAAGCAACTCCATCACCCATCCAGCACTCTACCCCTCTCCCTCCCTCTCTCTCTCTCTCTCTCTCCTCTCTCTCTCTCTCTCTGTCCCATCATATTTCCTGTCCTTCAGTTATGTATGGATGTCGACCGATCTCCCTCAAGACATAGCTGGGTCTCTCCTTCTCAACACATATACGAGTCATGCTACCTCTATAGTTAGGCCTCTACCTACCCCTCCACCCACCCCCTCCCCCCCACACACACCGGTACATCGAGCGCTCTAGTCATGTCTCCCTGCCACATGACATGTGCCCTCTAACGTTCCGGTAGGCCAATCGTCGTATATCTTTGACTTGCACACACACACAATTTCGATGGCTCTCTTCATCGATTTCGCACCCACCCACTTGATCCTCTCTTCGACTCTATCGATAGCTATGACCCCTCCCTCTCTTCTCGTGGATTTCCCGACCCTCTATATATGATATGGATAGGCCTCCATTTCACACACATTGCATGCAAAATTTTGTTTGAGATGTCATCGACACGTATTGCCACAAATAATTCACGAAATCACCCCCCACCCCACCCCCACCCCCATCCCAAAACAAAAAACACTCATGAACGCGGTTTGTATCTCTCACACACACCCACGTAGGTGGGGGACGTGCACGAAGAGAAGAGGTGCATGCACGGCGCACGTACTCCCGTCTCTTTCCCAACCACGCCCGCGCAGGTACATGGTGGAGCTCATTTTTGTACGAAAAAGGCAGCCCACATGATAATTTGGCACGTGTACTGGTTGTCCACTTGGTGGAGGGAGGATCGTCTACCACGGGTGAACAAACAAACTACGACTTGACGCATTATGTTAAATTAAAAAAAGAGGCAAACCATGTGGGGCCTACCTTAGAGGCAAGGCTCTATACACTGAAGTAATTTTGATGTGTCTCGTCAACTCACAGAATGAGGAGAAGCTTGCTTAGTACACCGTCTCCCCCGCCCACGGGCACTGTGGCTCGCAGGATGAGGTGAAGCTTGCTCTGCCTTATGCCCGCTCCCTCGCCCATGCGCGCGATGGCTCGCAGGACGAGGATAAAAATTTACTACTCCCTCCGTTTACTCCTCGTCCCTACTAATACCTTGGTTATAGAGATTATATCATATTGTTTGGAATATATATGTCCTTTAGTAGATTTCAATATGAACTACTAGTACATACTCCAAACACTGATGTATATAGACATATTTTAGAGTGTAGATTCACTCATTTTGCTTCGTATGTAGCACTCTCCCTCGCCCCTCGACCCTCGCCCACGTGGTGGACGTGCAGCAATTCATTCAGTCTCATATAGCCAGAACGATATATACTGCACTGCCATTATTGCTCGACTTCCCGAAGAGGCGATGAGCCAATTGCAAGGTTAATATTTTGGAGATGCCAAGCGCAAGGTTATAGGAGAACGAGTAGTAGGTGCCGCGTCATTTATAAATAAAGTTTTTTTCTTCAGTGGCACGTATGCAATATGATAGGTTCACATGGAGAGAAAACGAAACCGCTCCACTATATACATAGTCAGGACGGGCCAGCCTACACGGTTGCTTGTTGGGGTTGCTCTCTTCACACTCTCTCGCACAAAACCACTGTGGCCACATCTCTAACATCCCGGCAGATCATGTCCGCTGGGGGAAGGGGTGGATGTTTAGTGTAGATGCCGTCGCCGTCGCCGACGGCGAAAACCCACTGTCGGCACGTCCCGATCAGGGGTCCTCGCCGTTCTCTCTCACAAAGCCGGTGAGGTTGCCTTCGTCCCTTGCTCACTGCTGCGACATGGGTAGTTGCCGCCTCCCGCCGCCCTCCTTAAGGTTGAGCTACGTCCCTCAGGTACAACTCCCTTTACAGCCGGCTTGCACCACTACTCCAGCTGCCCACATCACTCCCTGTGGATATTTCTCTACTTCTTTGCCCCGCACATACCTCTACTGGCTTATATGTACTGTATTTGTGAATCAACTAGTCCTAGTAATCTTATTCTAATCACGCTTCTTCAATTTCTTTGCCACATGGATGCTCATCTCGATTTTGGTGAAACTGCACAAAATGATCGGATGGTCATAGGGTTGCAAACTTCATTTCTTGGGTAGCTCCATTGTTACCAGCAAATTTAAGCCTGGTTAGGGTTTACGGTTCAATGGCTAGGGACTGCATGGATCGTTTTTTTCTTTAGTTGTCTCTGTTCCAAAATAAGTGTCAACTTTAGTAGTAGTACAACTTTGTACTAAAGTTTGCATAAAGTTGAGACACTTAATTAGGAACGGAGGGAGTACATATTGGCTATGATTTGACAATCATTGAGATGCAATAGCATGCATGTTAGTCTCCTATGTATTTGATGAAATGTTGCAACGGGCAACCTTGGACGCAAGATACATGTAACAGAAGCTGGAAGCTTCATAGAATTGTACAAATTTATCTCGCTGATAAATTATAGTACGTACTATACTAGTACTTCCTACATTCCTAAATATAAGTCTTTGTAGAGATTTCACCATGAACCACATGCGGATGTATATAGATGCATTTTAAGTGTAGATTCATTCATTTTGTTCTGTACGTAGTTCACCTAGTGGAATCTCTACAAAGACTTATCTACTAGTAATAGCTAGCCCCCACTACTAGGAATTCTCTATCCTCTCCTTGAGCCACATCATCAAAATTAATGTAGCCGTTAGATGAACTAAATCAGTCCATAATAGCCGTCTGATCTAGACATTGAGAGGCTCCGCACTAAGCCACATGCAAGAATGCAGAAATACCGTGGCATGCACGTGAGTGGGTTTTAAATCACATCAACATGTCTGCATGCAAGCATGCACCGGTAGCATGCATGTAAGTGAGCTTTTGTCAAAAAGAAAAATATAATCCCATTATGCAGTAGGAGTTGGCTGATCTTTTTTCCTTACGTGGGATGATCTAAATGATGATGGGAGTTTATTTAGTTTGGCTACCACATTTGTAATGCGGTTATAGAGTTTTTTTTAGTTCTATGATATCGATAATTTTGCGCAGAGAGATATATGGCTGTTCTGCGGCAACGCGTGGGGACTCATCTAGTAATATTTAGGAACAGAGGGAGTACTATGTAAAGAGTTAGGTGTCGCACGGTGTCCAGAAAATATGGTGATAGTGTGAGGTGGGCCATGTAATCACTGAGCCTGCATGTTTTCACTGCTCTTGCACTCCTCCACTATAAGAATGGAGAAAATTGTAATCTAGTAGTACCTCCTTTCGCCAAAAGCGTGGGACATCCAGCAGTCCTACCACCTTAGTAATAAAGACCAATGAGCCGTCAAATCACATAGACCCAGCAGTAAGTTGGACGGACGAAGCAACATCACTCTTGCGCCAGTGAGAGGTCGCGTCCGCTCTGCCCGGGCATGAATGCGGCACCGATTCTTTGGAGCAGCGCTGACCGTTTCGGGCGGGAAGCGCGTGCGGGTGATGGAGGGGCTTTGGGTGGGCCAGGCTGGTCAGGAGCGGGCGTGGCAGCTGTCCGCATGTCCCTACCGGACACGCCCGGAAACGAGATGATTCACCGACTCTCGCGGCTAAAATCGTACACTACACACCATCTCTCTGTAGGAGTAGGTCGATCTGTCGCTCTCTCTAACACACACATGTTGTTAAACACACATACACACACACGCACACGCATGCACCTTGGTACCGTTGCACCTTCTAACATGACTTATTACACCTAGACGGAGGGAGTAGTAAGTATACGAGATACGGTGGCACACTGACTTAAGTCGAATACAAGTGCCCAAAATTGTGTGCATGTTATAATAAGGATTCACTTAAAATAGTACGTGAGCGAATAGAGGGATCAATTGGACAGCGTTCCCGAGCAGTAGCGAGATGTGTGAGGTAAGATACACCGCTGGCG
The DNA here is from genome assembly GCF_018294505.1 of Triticum aestivum. Taxonomy (NCBI): domain Eukaryota; kingdom Viridiplantae; phylum Streptophyta; class Magnoliopsida; order Poales; family Poaceae; genus Triticum; species Triticum aestivum. Next base: position 125,637,288 of record NC_057804.1, read on the forward strand.
CTTTTAATTTTTCTTATTAATTTGTTTGTTTCACCCTCTGACTGGTGGGACCCAACGTACTACGTGGAGAGAGGTAAGGTTACTAAGGCTGCATTATTTCTGCACCACTATGGATAGTCTTACCACCAAAGCCACATGACACGATTATGACTGAAATCCCAATGACTCCCACACACACACACAAAACACGGCATACTTGTCACACGAATGCAGGAATGTATAAAAGGTTATTTTCCTCTCGTTGAACATAACGGGAGGGTTGTGTAGCTGGTTAGCCTGTTCGCTCATCAAACTTGAGGTCTCGGGTTCGATAACTACACTTGAGCATAATTTGTGCCAGGAGGATTCTTTGACTGGTCAAAATGGATGGATATGGAGCTATACGATCTCGTAGTGACCGTAGTGACTGTATAATCACCTCATTACGTATAAGATGCAACCTCGGCACTTGTTTTCTAGGGTTTGCACGCTTCACACTCTCTCTCCAGTATATATATACACGCTGAGCCTCAGCGCTTCTAGTTGCTCTCTTCAAACTCTCTCGCCCTCTCCAGATCTAAACAAGACTTCGTTGGCCTCTCTCTCCCCTCACTGCTGCTCAAAGAGCCGGTAGGATCCTTCCGCTGGGAAGGGAAGGAGGCTTAACCCTGTCGCCGTCGGTGAGGGAGGGAATCCACTACAGACGCAGTTGTTCGCTTTCACCCAGCGGCGCCGCGGGAGGGCCTCCGACCCCTTCTTCTTCGCCGTTGTCCCGTCGCCCACCGAACCACGCCCCAAGAACCTTAAGGTATAATTTACTTACTCCACATGCATTGCTCTAGCTGCATGTATACCATGTATCTAGGACGTGGTTCAAAGAGGAAAGGAGTGGGAAAAGTTGTATATAGCATGAATCTCGGACGTGGTTCAAAGAGGAAATGAAGGGGAAAAGTTGTATAGCATGAATCTAGGACGTGGTTCAAAGAGGAAAGGAATGGGGGAAACTAGTGGGGAAAGTTGTATCGCATAAATCTAGGACGTGGTTCAAAGAGGAAAGGAAGGGGCGAAAGTACTAGTACATATTGGCTATCCAGCACCTATGTTGGTCGAAAAGGGAAAACAATGACAAATGCAGTACGCACATCTGTAACAAACTGATCTTTTGTTTTGGGGGACAAGGCTGTAGAGTTTGAGCAGGACTAGATTTGCTGCGCTCACATAGGGAAAGGTGTCTAAAGATAAAAAAACTGGGACCAACACAAATATGCTCCTTGGTTGTTTGTTCTTTGTTGAAACAGACTGTGCATGACCACAGTACATCGGTAGATGCACATGGTGCTGGTGCAACTCATTAGCTGTTTTTAATCTAAGGCCCTGTTTGGTTAAAAACTCCATAGTCCCTACCTGCTTGGTTCTAGGGACTAAACATGGACTAGAGGTTATTAAATGACATGCTAAAAGACCATGTTACCCCTAGTAATGAACTAATAGAGACAAGGTGCGATGCGTGGCAGGGGTAACTGTTGGAAAAAGTCCCAAAAAGACTCCCTCGGGGTCTTCTTTTTTTAGTCCCAAATGCCCACTTTTAGTCCCTAGAAGTCCCTCCTGTCCGGTTTAGATGGGACTGACACGGAGTTTTTTTAGTCCCTACACCAAAATGTCCCTGTAAACAAACACCCTCTAATAATGCCGCTGGAAAATTGATGCAATGCCATAGTTAAAAGCAAATTACATGTTCAACGAATTTTATTGTTAATATAATCTCTATGTTAATATTAATCAATGCCACCATTTGAGAAATGCTACTCTCGCTTTCTTTCCCATTTAGATAAGGTAGATGCTTCTTTTTGTTGGCTTCTGTGTCATCCACCGTTATTGAACACTAATTGTTTCCTTTGCACCTCTGTGTAAACAGGGTTATCTACTTCACCTCATTACCATTGTGGCCTTTTGTTGCACTGCACAAAACACTTTTGTTTTAAGAGTGTTTTGTGCAGTTCAACCAAAATGTCACACCGACAACGTTTCTTGATTGCTTGATCTTAGTGGAACTGCACAAGAGGAGATCTTACTTCCCATCCGTGTTGGCAAATTTAGTTCAGATCTTCTTCTTGTGAGTTGTTTGAATTCCGCATCATGAGAGGTCAGTACTAGCCTTCTTTCACATGATTCTGCAGTGTGCTTTCATATGTTGTGCTACTTGTATGATAATGTTGCTTGATTTTAGTGAACTGCACAAATGGAGACAAGACTTCCAATCTGTATTTCACAACGGTTGGCCTGTATTTTGCCACTTTCATCAGAAAATTAATGCCATTGTTTAGTGCTATACTTGTGCTCCCTAATTGACATGCCAAATCTTACATTGAAGGCGAAGCTTGTCTATTATTGAACCAAGTGATGAAGGGGAAGAACAAGCGGAAAAAAAACTCAACTCCCGGTGCTGTAATGAAGCACTAAAACTGTGATGACACAAGTAATGATATAGTTTTGCATCTTAATTTATTGCTATGGCTGGAACGAGCAATTGTTTTGCCACTGATTTGATGACACTCTTAATGTAATACGTAATTATCTCTACTTGTGCAAACAGGGATCTTCTTTGAAGATACCATATATTTTAGTGGAACTACACAAAAAGATGTTGGAAACATTAAACTAATCGAGGAGTATATAGTAAGCATGGCCACCACAATAGATAACAACAGATGGTTCCGGAGAAGTGCTTGATCTGTATTCTCTACACAATAAGCCTCCTGACAAAGGTTGGTACTCGCCCACTAATTCATCCATATGACTGAGCTTTGTCATCTCTATTGGTGTTGTGCTACTGTTTAGATACTGTCATGAAAAAGTGGTATTGTCCTTGAGAAGTGCTTCATTGTGCTGTTTTAAATATGCCCTTTCCTTTTTTTTCGAGCAAATAGGGATGCTAGCATTTAGTTATCCTCTTGTCTTTGCACAACAGGATCATCTTCCTCTAAAGAAGAATATGGAGTATGTGAAGTGACTAGTTCCGATTATGCCAGGATGAAGAAGCCCTGTCTATCTTCTCATCAGAAGGAGCAGTTGAAGGATGGTTATATTACTCCCCACAAGACCAAACTAACTTCAGCTCAGAAGGACTGACAAATCTCCATTTTTTTGTTGTGATGCGCGAGTACAATGTTGTCTAGGATTCTCATCAGAAGGAGCAGTTGAAGGATGGTTACATTACTCCCCACAAGACCAAACTAACTTCAGCTCAGAAGGACTGACAAATCTCCATTTTTTTGCTGTAATGCGTGAGTACAATGTTGTTCTAGGATTCTTTCTGGTGAGTTCCATTTTTCTAAAAGTGTGCTCTACATGGACCATGTAGGTGCCTGTTTAAACTGTCAATTCATAGTACAATTTGCTTTATACTAATCACTTTTTTTGTATTTGTGCGAACAGGGGTAATCAGCTTGATTTCAATGGGAACTGCACAAAATGTTCATGAATAGATCGAATCATTCATTTCCACCACAAGAAAGGAGGTGCTGATAAGTTCAAGGTGTTGCAACATACAAGGGCGAAATCATACAAGCTACGCGTGAATTTGGTTGATTTTGGTGGAACTGCACAAAAAGAACATCTGGTTTATTTAGCATGAGGTGCCATGTCAATGTCCGAACTGATGGCAAACCCTGCCCATTCCACAATCGTAGGCATTTGATATTTTGGAATGGGACAACCTTGTCAAATTTGCTCATTGATTTTAAGACATGCGTTTGACATTTTCGAATGGGACGCCCTTGCTGTCAGCAGCGTCAATCAATTTTTTCTTTATTCTTTAGTTGTGAAGTAAATATTGCCTCTGACATGTGAGTCGCTGAGATACATAATCATCGATTGTTTTGAATGTTCTCTATGAATTGCTAGCCCTGTGTGTTTGATTGCAATGTACAGAAACGCTAAAAAGCTGCTCAAACTCTCTGTACTCCTTCTGTTCCTTTTTACTTCGCACATTGTGAAAGTGCATACTTTTTTGTATAAGATTGGTCAAAGTAGAGATACTTTGACTACAGACAAAACTTGTATAGAAAGGACCGGAGGGAGTACATGTGAAACTGCTGCAAACGAGGTGATCACCCTGGGAATAATGCTAGTACGTATTGTTTTGCATGTTCATCCAATGCCAGTGATACAGGAATTCGAACTAATCGAAATAAATTCATTCATACATGGTCAGATTTCATATAAACATGCCAGATTTCATTACATTTCATACATTCTTCAACTAAAAAGGGGTGCGCTAGAGGTATAATTAATTAATCGAAGCTACCCACCGGTGTCCCGCTGAGCCGAACAGAAGCTTCAGTGACTTAACTGCAGGTGCAGTTGCGTAACTAACATGTGGCCTATTGGGCCAACGTGTCAGTCAGCCAACTGCACTAGCAGTTAAGTAGAAGCAGCGTTCTTCTCCAGCGCAGCTCTCCGACTCCACATCGCCGCCAAGAAGCTAACCGGTCGTCAATGGTCAACCCGCCTAGCTTGGCTTCAACTGGAGGGTAGCAGCGGTGGCCTTACTTGGACCCGAGCGGCGGCGACCTACCGTGTTCTACTCTTCCTCATTTTCTGTGTGGCGCGGCCTCGTTGGCAGTGGGGCGGGGCCTCGGCGGAGCCGGCGATGTCCTCTGTCTCGTTGCCGGCAGGCGGCGCCTCGGCGGAGCGGTGGAAATCCTCCCCACGTTGCCGACAGGGTGGGGCCTCGGCTGAGCTGGCGATGTCCTCTGCCTCGTTGTTGGCGGGGCGGGGCCTCGGCGGAGCCGACGGTGTCCTCTGCCTTGTTGTTGGCGCCGTGGCGCCTTGGCGGAGCAGGGCCTCATCGACGTCAGCGGAGTGGTGACTTGTCGGAGCCGGCATTGTCCTCTGCCTCGTCGTCGGTCTCGCCAAAAAGCGCTTCACCCACTTCATCGCCCTCTTTGTAGGCGGCCGCAGCCTCCGCCACCCGCATGCGGTACCGCCAGCGCTTGAGGCGGCCCTTGCGGGCGAAGCGGTACGAGTCGAGCAGCGCCTCCTGCTCCGCCCGCTCCGCGGCGATCTGCTCCTCCGCCTGCAGGTGCTCCTGGAGGAGATGGTGGTTGTAGGCGGCGTCGGCCTGCGCCTCTGGAACTGCTCCTCACGCATCTGCCTCACTGTGTCCATATATTGGGCACGGGCCTCGCTGATGGTCATGGTGCAATGCACCAGCGAGGATGGCGCAGAGGAGGGGGTTGGCACTGGATCGTCGACTACCATGTTCTCCATTGCGACGTAGTCGTCCTCCGGCTGCCTGCCGGCCAACCGGTCGGCAGCAATGGCTACCATCTCCTTGTGATCCGTCGTCCGCCCGTCGCGAAGAGCGCTGGAGCACGAGGAAGCCATGGTGGGCCGTAGTGGTGTGGACAGGAGAAAGGGAACGGATGCAGATGACTGCGGCTATGGCCGGCGCAACAGTTTATATAGCAATGGTGGGCAGCGGAGGGACGGACGTGTGGCGCCGGAGTAGTCGCCTCGGCAACCGCGTATCATTAATGTGGGCGGCAGATGGACGGACGGGCGACACTTGTGTCGTTTGAAGGCGGAGCAATCGCCTGCACCGAGAAGCAGGGCGGGCGACGCTCTGTTTCGGGCAGAAAGCGCGCGCGGGTGAGGAGATGACTTTACTTGGAGAGGATGACAATGGGGACCCACCATGGCCATAGCCTAACGTACGCAAGTGCCTCCTTATTATATACTACTCCCTCCGTCCCAAAATAAGTGACTCAAAACTTACTCAACTTTGTACTAACATTAGTACAAAGGTGAGTCATTTTTGAGTCACTTATTTTAGGACGGAGGCAGTAGTATGTATGCACGTGCAATGCACGTCTTAAAAGACTGGAGTGATTTTGGAGTGTGACTCGAAAAAAATATAATGGAGTGATTTTGGTAAATGGAATTCCACCCACAATTGTTTTTAATATTCATACAAAAAAGTGTACATTCACATCTAAAACACTGGAGGTTCATTAAAAAACTGTATGTTACTCTATTATTTTTTCTTCCCATTCTCCTCCCAAACCTTCTTATCTGGGCTCAAGTCGTCATGCGCTCAAGCAGTAAAATATAGCCCATGAGGCATCGCATATGGGCCTTTTTTTCCTGGAAGGGCCACGTGAATATCCTAGAACACAGCAGAGGCAACACCAGTCTACTGTTCATGGCGAATCTAGCTGATCTTAGCCCTTGGATTTTGGAGACCAACGGTTATGATTAAAGCTCTGGATCCATCTCAAAACTGATACACTATATAGTAGTATAGATATAGATATAGATATATAAAACTATAATTTATTTTTCTTCCTCCTGATTTCCTGACATCACGGTCCCACACCATTGTCAACCTATGTACTAGTCAATAAACGAGAGAATTGCACAAGAAGCGGCCGACAGCTAGGACCAAGCAGCTCGAGCAGTATTTGTGTTTTTGAGGTGTGAGCACTGCAGAGTTTTTTGATGTTTAGCCTAGATATTAATTTTTCTCCGCTGAACAACAAGGAAAACATCACTGGAGGTATTAACTGGGCGGGCTGTGGCCCGTCTAGCCCAGGCCAGATATCCAGCCCAGATATTAATTTTTTTTCAAGCTGAAAATGGCTAGCCCAGCTATACTTTTTTTAGGAATACCCAGGCAAGGTCAAGTTGTTATTCTCCGCCCCGCTGGGCCGCAAATCTTTCCTAGGAGGGATGCATTAGGCTTAACAAGAAAATGGGCTTTAAGAAATAATAAATGGGATGTAATTATAAAAACTGGGCAGTAACTATAAAAAAATGCACCAAACACGTAATTACTTTATAAAATATTATTTTTGGATATTGAAAATTTAATTTCATTAATTGTTGCGAGCGCAATGTTTCGTTGGATTTTTACGTAATATAAATTTATATTGAAATTGTATTTAATCTGACTAGAAATTTCGGGATAAAAATATTTCGGATCCCATCAAAATGTGGGAAATTTTATTGAATTCTGTTTTGAACGGTTGGTTGAAATGGGCTGTACTTTGAACAAACTGTAAATGGGCTGTAGTAAATTCCATTAGAATTCAAAAATGGGCTGCACATTCTTACAAATCTCAAATGGGCTATAAGTTCTCTGCCACACACTTCTGGCCTTACTAAGTTGACGCGTCCCCTAAAAAACAGAGTTGACGCGTATGCAAGGCTTTGTCAACTTATAGTCAACACACGGTTCTAGCAGCAGTGGCCGTTGGATGTCCATCCAACGGATGTCGTGCTTCTTCTTCAATCTCGGATATTCTAGCTTCACCCGCCCAAAAAATGATTCCTCCCCTGACATCTGGGGCACACCGTTTCGGAAGCTGACCTGTGGGCCTACTAAGTTGACGTACCAAGGGCTTTGTCAACTTAGTCAATATAAACGATTCTAGCTGCAGTGACCGTACGATGTCCATCCAACGGCCGTCGTGCTTCTTCAACCTCTGATCGTCTTGATCCAGCCGCCCAAAGCAGCACCGGTCGTGCCACCTGCTCCTGCCTCCCGTGGCCGGCTGTGCTGCCGCGGAGGCCTCACCGCCCCCTACTACTCCCACCGCTGGCCAGGCCATCCCTCCACTCACCCACACCCCCTGTTATTCTGCGGCGACAGCAGCGCAGCCGAACCAGTGAACCCGCGTACTACTATCCGCGTGTGCATCCACTGCCGCGTCTTCCCCGGCTCCGCGACGTCCCCTTCCTAGGCCTCATCGTCGTCCACTGCCATGGTGGTCTCGGCACGACGTGGTCAACATGGTCAAGGAACGACTTCCATCAGACGTGGACTGTACGTGGAGAAGCTGACAGCTGGGTCCACGGCAGCCGCAAGGAAGTGCCTCCTTATTACGCGCAAAATAATTATTCCTCCACCTAACAACGGGGACCCATCAGACGGGCCACCGTATTTCGCAAAAAAATGATTCGCCCCCTGACTACTGGGACCCACCAGCTACATCTTCGCACGCAAGGAAGTGCATCCGAAAAAAAACGATTCGCCCCCTTGACTGCTGGGACCCACCAGCTACATCTTCGCACGCAAGGAAGTGCGCTCGAAAAAAAAACGATTCGCCTCCTTACTGCTGGGACCCACCAGCCACACCTTCGCACGCAAGGAAGTGCGTCCGGGCAAAAAAAAGAAAAAATGATTCGCCCCCTGACTGCTGGGACCCACCAGCTACATCTTTGCACGCAAGGAAGTGCCTGACAGTCGGGACCCACCTTGTCCATGTACGTAGCATTGTCATTCTGGTTGCGAACGTGTACGTACATATATATTGATGGATGTAGAGGTGCACACGTGTCGATGTAGAGGCGCACACGTAGCATGTACACGTACGTACAACGACCAGTGTGCAAGAAAGAAAATACGACCACGTATGTGTACATACGGGTGGGGTCTCGAACGCCTACTCGCGCATACGTATGACCAGGGCTCGTGTACATGGCTGGGTCGAAACGGAGAAACAACATCGTCGTCGTGTTCATGGGGAGGCAACGGAATGCGTCGTGTTCATGGGAAGGCAACGGAATGCGTCGTGTTCATGGGGAGGCAACGGAACGCGTGGGTGCCAACCGGCTGGGTCGGAACAAAATGCGTGGTCGTGTTCATCGGGAGGGCTTGGACGGAATAGGAGATGGAAACGAGGCCTGGCGTACCGCAGAACGGAGGAAACGGCCCTGTGTTCGACCGACCACGTTTGAAACAGGATCCTGTTCATCAGGAGGGGTGTGGCGTACCGCAAAACGGAGGAAATGGACCTCCTACGGTCGAAACGGGGGTCCTTTTGATCGGGAGGGGTGTGGCTTACCGCAAAACGGACGAAACGGACTTGTGTTGGAGCGCTACGGTCGAAACGGGGGTCCTGTTCATCGGGAGGGGTGTGGCGTACCGCAAAATGGACGAAACAGACTTGTGTTAGAGTGCTACGGTCGAAACGGGGGTCCTGTTCATTGGGAGGGGTGTGGCGTACCGCAAAACGGGACTCCACGGGATACTGTTCATCTCCACCGTCGACCTCCTCCAGCCTCCACGGGCTTCCGTCGACCTCCTCCAGCCTCCACGGGCTCCTGTTCATCCAGCCTCCACCGTGCGCTACTCCACCGGCTACTGTTCAACCACCCCTCCACGGGCACCCCTCCATCGCCTACTATTCATCCAGCCCTCCACACCACGGGGTCCTGTTCATCCAGAGGTAACGCCACCACTCACTGTTCATCCACCCCCTGCAATGCTCACTGTTCATCCCACAGGCAGCATCGATCGACTTCAGTTAGCAGAAGTAGCGAAGGAATAGCTCGATCGGGTTCAATTAACAGCCATTGATCGATCGCTCGGGTTCAGTAACGCTTAGCCTGTAGTGCAATCGCTCGGGTTCAGTTAGAGCCCAAAGCCTCGCTCGGGTTCAGTTAGAGCCAACGCCTCGCACACACGCGCGTACGTGTGCGAGAGAAACGCGCATCGCTCGGCCCCCGACCACCCACCGTAACTGGGAACTCCCCGAAATTTTCCTCGCCCTCGCTTCTACCACGGTTTTTTCTGTCATGGACGGCCCAAATAATGTCATGCAGCTGCGTCTCCGGCCCGCCCAGGATGAAAAGCCCATTTTCTGTCATGATTTTTTGTCATAGAAGTAGGAGCCCACCACATCTATGATGATACCGGGTTTTGTCACAATTATCGTCATAGAAGTGTCATATGTATAACAGATATTTTTTTCGTTCGGCCCAAAATGTCACGGATGTGTCTTTTTTTTGTAGTGGCAGGGCTTCGCCTAAGCACTACGATGATACTATCGGAGGAGTAAACGATGGAGGGGGACACCGCACATGGATAAGACAATGTTGTACCTTAGGGATGCCCCCCACCCCCGTATATAAAGGAGGGAAGGAGGAGGCCGGCCACCAAGGGGCGCGCCATGGGGTGGAGTCCTTCAAGGACTCCACTCCTAGTAGGATTCGCCCCCCTTTTTTCCTTCTTTCCGGCGTAGCAAAGGGGGAAAGGGGGAGGGAGTAGGAGAGGGAAGGGGGGGGGGCGGCGCCGCCCCCACCCATTGTCAAATTCGGATTGGCAAGGGGGGCGCGCGCCACCTCCTATGGTCGGCCCTCTCTTCTCCACTAAGGTCCATGTTGGCCCATTACTTTCTCGGGGGGTTCCGGTAACCTCCCGGTGCTCCGAAACTTATCTGAAACTTCCGGAAACCATTCGGGTGTCCGAATGTAACCCTCCAATATATCAATCTTTATCTCTCAACCATTTCGAGACTCCTCGTCATGTTTGTGATCTCATCCGGGACTCTGAATAACCTCCGGTCACCAAAACACATAACTCATATAATACCAATCGTCATCGAATGTTAAGCGTGCGGACCCTACGGGTTTGAGAACTATGTAGACATGACCGAGACATTTCTTCGGTCAATAACCAATAGCAGAACCTGGATGCTCATATTGGTTGCCACATATTCTATGAAGATCTTTATCAGTCGAACCACAATGTCAATATAGTTATTCCCTTTGTCATCGGTATGTTACTTGCCCGAGATTCGATCGTCGGTATCTCTATACCTAGTTCAATCTCGTTACCGACAAGTCTCTTTACTTGCTCCATAGTGCATCATCCTGTAACTAACTCATTAGTCACATTTCTTGCAAGGCTTCATATGATGTGCATTACCGAGAGGGCCCAGAGATACCTCTCCTTCATTTGCTGCTTCAGAAGCAGCTCTGTACTCCACTTCACATGTAGATCCCGCCACGATGCTCTGTTTGGAACTGCACCAACTGACAGCTCCACCATTCAATAAAAATACATATCTGGATTGTGACTTAGAGTCATCCGGATCAGTGTCAAAGGTAGCGTTGACGTAACCATTTACGACAAGCTCTTTGTCACCTCCATAAACGAGAAACATATCCCTAGTCCTGTTCAGGTACTTTAGGATGTTCTTGACCACTGTCCAGTGATCCACTCCTGGATTACTTTGGTACCTCCCTGCTATACTTATAGCAAGGCACACATCAGGTCTGGTACACAGCATAACATACATGATAGAACCTATGGCTGAAGCATAGGGATTGACTTTCATTTTCTCTCTATCTTCTGCAGTGGTCGGGCATTGAGTCTGACTCAATTTCACACCTTGTAACACATGCAAGAACCCTTTCTTTGACTGATCCATTTTGAACTTTTTCAAAACTTTATCAAGGTATGCGCTTTGTGAAAGTCCTATCAAGCATCTTGATCTATCTCTATAGATCTTGATGTCCAATATGTAAGCAGCTTCACCGAGGTCTTTGATTGAAAAACTCTTGTTCAAGTATCCTTTTATGCTACCAGAAATTCTACATCATTTCAAATCAATAATATGTCATCCACATATAATATTAGAAATGATATAGAGCTTCTCCAAAAGTCTGTATAAAACCATATGCTTTGATCACCTCATCGAAGCGTATACTCCAACTCCGAGATGCTTGCACCAGTCCATAAATGGATCGCTGGAGCTTGCACAGTTTGCTAGCACCTTTAGGATCGACAAAACCTTCTGGTTGTATCATATACAACTCTTCTTTAAGAAATCCATTAAGGACTGCAGTTTTGACATCCATTTGCCAGATTTCATAATCATAAAATGCGGGTAGATCCACCAAAGTCCACACTTTATTCTTATCCGAGACTCTGAACAACCTTCGGTCACCAAAACACATAACTCATATAATACCAATCGTCATCGAACGTTAAGCATGCGGACCCTACGGGTTCGAGAACCATGTATACATGACCGAGACATCTCTCCAGTCAATAACCAATAGCGGACCTGGATGCTCATATTGGTTCCTACATATTCTACGAAGATCTTTATCGGTCGAACCGCAATGTCAATATAGTTATTCCCTTTGTCATCGGTATGTTACTTGCCCGAGATTCGATCATCGGTATCTCTATACCTAGTTCAATCTCGTTACCGGCAAGTCTCTTACTCGTCCCGTAGTGTATAATCCTGTAATTAACTCATTAGTCATATTGCTTGCAAGGCTTCATATGATGTGCATTACCGAGAGGGCCCAGAGATACTTCTCCGATACTCGGAGTGACAAATACTAATCTTGATCTATGCCAACCCAACAAACACCTTCGGAGATACCTGTAGAGCATCTTTATAATCAGCCAGCTACATTGTGACGTTTGATAGCACACAAGGCATTCCTCCGTGTAACAGCCTGGATTTTGCCCTTTTCCTTTTCTAAGGATTTTCTTGGATTTCTGGTTTCAATGTGCTTTTTTGTGGCTGTGTGGTTCTGAAACTTGGGAAGATCATGTGTTTCTAGGTTTTATAGTGGCTTGTCATCCTTAAAACAATCCCTAGCTCATTCATTTCTATCCTAGCCCAAATCCCAATATTCTTTTTATTGGAAATATTCCTTTTCTGATAAAGGAATTATCATATTTGCCCTAGGTTGTGAAGCAACCCATATTTCTATCACTCCTAAAATCCCCAAATAATTCTCATAAATTGTTTGGGTCATATCTTGCTCAAATATGGCAAAAAAAATCATTGTCATGTTCAAAAATAATCCTCCAATAATTCTTTTCCTGTTCTGCCCTAAATGACACTTTGTGAAGTAAGTGATATTTATATTTGCCCAGTTGACTCCCAACTTCTTGGACACCTTTTCCTATCCATGTCATTGCCCTGTGCCAAAGATTCAATCTCATTTGCCTAGTAATTATTTTTCTATGATTTTACAAAGTTTCTGCCCAGAAAGAAACTTTGTGAAGGAAGTATGTTCTAGGCATGTCCAAATGAGATGAACTTTTGCCACATCCTTCATTTGGTCAAATCATCACTCTCCAACCAAATTGAGCTCATGAAACCTTTCTATGTGAGCACAACTCCAAATCTTAGTTTTTGGTCAGATTTTCAGTTTCTGAACCAACTATATTTTATATTGCTTCATTTAAGATGCCAAATTATCAGGACATTCTCTTATCCATACAAACTCCCTCCACCAAGTTGTGGCTCAATTCATTACTCTATTTGCCTTGTGGAATTTTTCCAAGTTTCTGGTCAGAATAAAGTTTTGTGAAGCAAGTGCTATTTTGGTTCAGCCAAATGGCATGAAACTCCTTGGGCATCTTAATATATTCAAATCATTTGATGCAACTATGTGACTGCATCATCCAAATCTCTAATTCTGGCCAGTATGACACTTTCTACAGCAAGTGCCATTTATCTTCATCTTAATGAGCTGCAAATTGGCAGAGGTGATCATCTTAGTGTGTGATCACACCATGCCAAAGCCCAGCCTCTGCCTCCTTCTGTGTTTGTCTCACCGCAGCACAAACACCTTGCTGTTCATGTCTCTTGGCTCCTCCCCCAAATCACTTCTTTGCCCCTGGACCAATTTCTTTTCTCATTTAGACTAAGGGCAACAGGATTTATCTCCCAGACATGCTGTGGCCGATCATCTGGCACCATGTATGCCAGCTCACGCGGTGACCTCGGGGTGAACCGGCCAAATCTGGCGCTCTGGAGTATTCCCGTCCCTGTTCTCGTCCGTTCCCTCTGCCTCTCATGTCCATTTCATGTCCGGTAGCTCGCCCGTGCTCGATTGATTCGACCTACATCGCTGCCACGCCCTGAGATGTTTGCCGTGTGGTCGCCGTCGTCACGCCCGTGCCATGTCCGTCCTCTGACCTCCATTAAAGCTTGGTCGGGAGCTCGCCCGTGAGCTCCAGAAGCCTCCCCGGGCCTATAAATAGGTGCCCTGAGTTCTCCTGCAGCTCATCGCTCCCTCACTCGCCCCATTTGCTCTTTGGAATCGCCAAAACCTCGCCGGAGTTCTTCATGCCCTCCTCGGCCTCGCCGGAGTCCGCTCAATTCCGGCCAAACCAGTCCCTCTCTAGCCTCCCCTCCACGTCCATCGAGTCTACCTCGTCCCACCGAGCCGCCCCACCCCCTTTCCCCCTCGCCGGAGTGGCTGCATCATCGGAGACCTCACCACCACCGCCGCCTGTGTAGTTCCTCGTCGCCACGGCCTCCTCTCCTCTCCACCCCTCCCCGGCGACCGCTTCGCCCCTGAATGGATCCGCTGCGACGCCCCGCACTCGCCGGTGTGCTTCGCGTCGCCGGAGACGGCCGGAGCAGCCTACTCCATAGCCGGCGCCCGTCCCCTGTTCCTCTTTGTCCTCCTCCACCCCCGCGTCCTCCACCCATCTCCGATGCCGTTGCTCCCTCTGGTTGGACGCGGTACTTTTCCCAGAGTCCTCCGGTGCCATCCCCTTGGCCGGAGACCGCCGGAAGTCTCCGCGCCCGTCGCCGGAACCTGCCTCTGCTCGTCCCTGTCGCCACCAGCGCCGCATGCCCGCGCCTCCCCAGCGCCGCCCTTCACCGGGAATGGGTGCGGCGGGCCCCGCCGCGGCCGCCAGCGCGCTTGCCTTGGCCGGAGCTGGCCCGGCCCGGCCAGACCACTGCTGCCCTCCCTCCCCTGTTCCTTCTCTGTCTCACGAGGGGAACAGGCGAGAGGAGGAAGACGACGACTCGATCGGCCCCCCCTTGCCACGTCAGTAAGTGGAAACGGGTTCTATCGAGATACGTTTTCGTTCCCTGTAAACGTATTATAGTTCCTTCTGGCGGAACTTCGCTTTCGGATTCAGAAAGCGTATTTCGTAATATCCGCCTCTGCCTTATCCACTCAGGGACCCGTTGGTGATTTTTTTTTACAGACAGGTCCCTCTTCTTCCAACCCTCACAACTTTTCAACCGTAGCTCCGATTGAGGTGAAACCAACGCTCACATCTTTGTATCGTCGAGCTCTTTCTGTTGGTTCCATTTTCACTACGTGGTCCCATAGTGAAAATGATCAGTTTACCCTTGCGTCTAATCAGCCCCCTCCGAGAGAGAACCGTCCCACGTTTCGTTTCAGCAGCTTCACCGCACTTCTTCCCGGAGTCTCCGACACCCCCAAGCAAGCCACAACAGCCACTTGCATCATAATCATGTAGTATCCTTGGTTTTCAACTTGAATATTTAATAGAAGTTTGCTGCTATCTGCCTCCTTGTTTGCTACTACTGTCGGTGCTTCGGTTATGCTCGTGGATTCTTGTTCACTTTCATACTATGTTCTGATGCATCTTGTTATCTTGTGCTACTTGCTAGTATCATGTTCGTAAGTCATGCTTGGTAGTAGTAATACATGCTGGTAGATGTGATGTTCTTCGGATGCATGCTTAGTCTGCTATTCAGTACCGTTGCTATGTTGGTTCCGTTGCATCTAGTTGGTTACATGTTTACTTGGTAGTGTTCTTGCTATGTTCTTGCATGGTATTTATTCATGATGCTAGTGGTCATGATGTTCTTATCGTAGAGTTATGCTTGTGTTATTCATGCTCGTCAGTATGCCATATGATTCATTGTGGTTATGCTCGATGATTATGCTCCACCTCCAAGCTTATGTTGATAGCATGCTCATGCATCGTAGTTGCATCATGTTAATTTTATTATGGCTCGGCCTATTGAATTCAAGTTTAACCAGATAATAATGAACTTGAACAACTATTGGTAGAGTCATGGTGCCACCGAATCGAGCTGACCAGTGCAACCACATTTGCCTTTTATGGGAAGGGCCCTAATGCGGTCTATTGTCATGTCTCTCGCCGGTACCTCCAACGAGGGAAGGTTATGGGCGCGCACTACCCTGATCAGGTAGGCGGACATAAACCTTGTGTGCCTGTTGTTGTGTTATGGTACCATGTCCCCGTTTGGGACCGTTTATTTCGCCACGACGGTGGCCGTTGATGCATTTGGTAGGCACGGGGCCACCCATGACTTAGCCCAAAGAGGAGTTGGTCGGAGTGGCCGGGAGAGTGTCATGGCAATAGATTGGTTTTGTCGGAATGCCGTTGGTCCACCCGAATGGGAGAGTGAGGTCATGGGTTCCGTGGTGTGGGTACAGTGTGCTAACCTCTACAGAGTGTGTGTTTAATATATCGATAGCCGCGCCCGCGGATATGGGCCCAGTTCAGAGTCGGTCACACTATGAGCCAACAATAATGATAACTTGTTTAATAACAACCCTGGTTCGATGGTGGGAAAGAGATTGGTTGTGATCGAGAAAGGATCACAAAGGTATCATGGATACCAAAGTTGGTTGATCTTTATGTGATCACGAGATGATCACAGTGGTATCAAAGATACCGATGTTGGTAAGTGATTGTGTTGGTTATGAGGTAACCCGAGCAGAGTAAGTTGGTGCATGCGAATGTTAATTTGTTGCATGTAGTTTTATCACGTTCATATGGTCATGCTATGCTTGTTTTAGTAGTATCATGTTCAGTTTGTGTATGCCATTTATCATGCTCATGATGAATTTAACCTGCTAATGCCATGTTGTTGTTTGCCTTGACTGCTTTTGGTTTATTGTGAGCTTGCAAGTACATTCAATGCACTAACCTGGTGTGTCATGCCAGTTTGCAGGTCGTGCCTGGATTGCTTGTTTGTTTGGTGTGGTTCCCGTGTTCGCGAGCTAGGATCAACATTCCAGCCAGAGTCCCTATGGATTGGAGTCCATCATCGTTGTTCGTTGTTCCGCTGCCAATAGTTCTTCTGCTGCCAGTAGAGGTTCCGCTGCCTTGAGTTGTTATGATGCTTGCATAGAGCAACTGTGGTTGGTGTAGTGTTGCCGTGCCGATGTTATTCATTGTAATATCGGAGACCTTGTATTCGTATTCTTCTTGTAATTGAGAGCTGGTTTGTTCTATGCTAAGTAGTGTTGTATTCCAGAAGACTTCACCTCAATCTCTAGGCTGGAATACGGGTGCGTTCCGGTTTCTCTGAGCCGGCGTTCCACACTCCGGTGTTTGGGAGTTGCATAATCTCATAGTCGGAGGAATATATATTTGACACGAAGAAAGCAGTAGCAATAAAACTGAACGTTCATTATGCTAAGCTAACGGATGGGTCTTTTCCATCACATCATTCTACTAATGATGTGATTCCGTTATCAAATGACAACTCATGTCCATGGCTAGGAAACTTAACCATCTTTTGATCAACGGGCTAGTCTAGTAGAGGCATACTAGGGACACATTGTTTTGTCTATGTATTCACACATGTATCAAGTTTCTAGCTAAAAAAAATTCTAGCATGAATAATAAAAATTTATCATGAGTAAGGAAATATAAAATAACAACTTTATTATTGCCTCTAGAGCATATTTCCTTCACTCACTTCTTTCGAGATAAACTCCTTCTCTAGAAATGTTCCATTCTTGGCAACAAAGATCTTGCCTTCGAATCTGTGGTAGAAGGTGTACCCAATTGTTTCCTTAGGGTATCCTATGAAGACACACTTCTCTGATTTGGGTTCGAGCTTATAGGCGAAGCCTTTTGACATAAGTGTCGTAATCCCAAACTTTAAGAAATCATAGCTTAGGTTTCTTACCAAACCACATTTCATATGGTGTCGTCTCAACGGATTTAGACGGTGCCCTAATTAACATGACTGCAACTGTCTCTAATGCATAACCCCAAAACAATAGTGGTAAATCGGTAAGAGACATCATAGATCGCACCATATATAATAAAGTACGGTTACAACGTTCGGACACACCGTTACACTGTGGTGTTCCAGGTGGCGTGAGTTGTGAAACTATTCCACATTGTTTCAAATGAAGGACAAACTCGTAACTCAAATATCCGCCTCCACGATCAGATTGTAGAAACTTTATTTTCTTATTACGATGATTCTCCACCTCACTCTGAATTTTTTTGAACTTTTCAAATGTCTCAGACATGTGTTTCATTAAGTACATATACCCATATCTTCTTAAATCATCTGTGAAGGTCGGAAAATAACAATACTCGCCGTGTGCCTCAACACTCATCGGACCGCATACATCAGTATGTATTATTTCCAATAAGTCATTAGCTTGCTCCATTGTTCTGGGGAATGGAGTTTTAGTCATCTTTCCCATGAGGCATGGTTCGCAAGTATCAAATGATTCATAATCAAGTGATTCCAAAAGTCCATCTGCATGGAGTTTCGTCATGCGCTTTACACCAATATGACCTAAACACAACGCCACAAGTATGTTGCACTATCATTACCAACTTTGCATCTTTCGGCATCATATTATGAATATGTGTATCACTACGATCGAGATTCAATAAACCATTCACCTAGGGTGTATGACCACAGAAGGTTTTATTCATGTAAACAGAACAACAATTATTCTCTGACTTAAATGAATAACCGTATGCAATAAACATGATCTAATCATATTCATGCTTAACACAAACACCAAATAACATTTATTTTAGGTTCAACACTAATCCCGAAGGTAGAGGGAGTGTGCGATGGTGATCATATCAACCTTGGAATGAATTCCAACACACATCATCACTTCGCTCTTAACTAGTCTCTGTTCATTCCGCAACTCCTGTTTCAAGTTACAAATCTCAGCAACTGAACCGGTATCAAATACCAAGGGGTTGCTATGAACACTAGTAAATTACACATCAACAACATGTATATCATATATACCTTTGTTCACTCTGCCATCCTTCTTATCCGCCAAGTATTTGGGGCAGTTCCACTTCGAGTGACCATTTCCTTTGCAGTAGAAGCACTTAATTTCAGGCTTGGGTCTAGCTTTGGGCTTCTTCATGGGAGTGGCAACTTGCTTGCCATTCTTCTTGAAGTTCCCTTTCTTTCCCTTGCCCCTTTAGTTGAAACTAGTTGTCTTGTCAACCATCAACACTTGATGCTCTTTCTTGATTTCTACATTCGCCGATTTCAGCACCGTGAAGAGCTCGGGAATCGTTTTCGTCATCCCTTGCATATTATATTTTATCATGAAGTTCTAGTAGCTTTATGATAGTGACTAGAGAACTCTGTCAATCACTATCTTATCTGGAAGATTAACTCCCACTTGATTCAAGCAATTGTAGTACCCAGACATTCTGAGCACATGCTCGCTGGCTGAGCTATTCTCCTCCATCTTGTAGGCAAAGTACTTGTCAGAGGTCTCATACCTCTCGACACAGGCATGAGTCTGAAATACCAATTATATGTTCTTGGAACATCTCATATGCCCCGTGGCGTTTAAAACGTTTTTGAAGTCCTGGTTCTAAGACGTAAAGCATGGTGCACTAACTATTAAGCAGTCATCATATCGAGCTTGCCAAATGTTCATAACATCTGCATCTGCTCCTGCAATAGGTCTGTCACCTAGCGGTGCATCAAGGACATAATTCTTCTGTGCAGCAATGAGGATAATCCTCAGATCATGGACCCAGTCCGCATCATTTCTACTATCATCTTTCAACTTAGTTTTCTCTAGGAACATATCAAAAATATAGGAGCTATATCGCGAGCTATTGATCTACAAAATAGATATGCAAAACTATCAAGACTAAGTTCATGATAAATTTAGTTCAATTAATCAAATTACTTAATACTCCCACTTAGATAGACATCCCTCAAGTCATCTAAATGATACATGATCCAAATCAAGTAAACCATGTCTGATCATCACGTGAGATGGAGTAGTCATCAATGGTGAACATCTCTATGTTGATCATATCTACTATATGATTCACGTTCAACCTTTTGGTCTCTATTGTTCCGAGGCCATGTCTGTACATGCTAGGCTCATCAAGTTTAACTTGAGTATTCCGCATGTGCAAAACTGTCCTGCACCCGTTGTATGTGAACGTAGAGTCTATCACACCCGATCATCACGTGGTGTCTGAACATGATGAACAGTCGCAACGGTGCATACTAAAGGAGAACACTTATACCTTGAAATTTAGTGAAGGGATCATCTTATAGTGCTACCGCCATACTGAGCAAAATAAGATGAATAAAAGATAAACATCACATGCAATCAAAATATGTGACATGATATGTTCATCATCATCTTGTGCTTTGGATCTCCATCTTCGAAGCATCGTCATGATCTCCATCATCACCGGCTCGACATCTTGATCTCCATTGTAGCATCGTGGTCGTCTCGCCAACTATTGCTTCTACCACTATCGCTAACGCATAGTGATAAAGTAAATCAATTACATGGCGTTTGCATTTCATACAATAAAGAGATAACCATAAGGCTCCTGTGGGTTGTCAGATATCTTACAAAACATGATCATCCCATACAATAATGTTTATCACATCATGTCTTGACAATATCACATCACAACATGCCCTGCAAAAGCAAGTTAGACGTCCTTTACTTTGTTGTTGCAAGTTTTACGTGGCTGCTACGGGCTTCTAGCAAGAACTGTTCTTACCTACGCATCAAACCACAATGGTGTTTCATCAAGTTTGCTGTTTTAACCTTCTTCAAGGACCGGCCGCAGTCAAATTTGATTCAACTAAAGTAGGAGAAAAAGACACCCGCCAGCTACCTTTATGCAAAACAAGTTGCATGTCTATCGGTGGAACCGGTCTCATGTGCGTGGACATGTAAGGTTGGTCTGGGCCACTTCATCCCACAATACCCAGATCAAAATAAGATGTTTGGTGGTAAGCAGTATGACTACCACCGCCCACAATTCTTTGTGTTCTACTCGTGCATATCATCTACGCATAGACTTGGCTCATGATGCCGCTGTTGGGAAACATTGCATGGAAAACCAAAAAATTTCTACGCACACACAATGATCTATCCATGGAGATGCATATCAACGAGGGGGAGAGTGTGTCTACGTACCCTCGTAGACCGTAAGAGGAAGCGTTTCACAATGTGGTTAATGTAGTCGAACTTTCTTCGTGCTCCATCGATCGAGTACCGAACGTATGACACCTCCGAGTTCTGCAAACGTTCAGCTCGGTGACGTCCCTCGCCTTCTTGATCCAGCAAGGTGTCGAGGTACTAGATGAGTTTCGTCAGCACCACGGCATGGTGATGGTGATGATGATGTGATCCACACAGGGCTTCGCCTAAGCACCGCGAGAATATGACCAGGGGTGTAAACTATGGAGGGGGAGCCGCACACGGCTAACAATTGATGCTGTGCCCTTGTGTGGTGCCCCCTACCCATGTATATATAGGTGGGAGTGGAGGAGGCAGGGCGCCCAAAGAGACCTGGCGGCTGCCCTAGGGCTGCTTCCTTGCCCTCCGCCCCACTTTCCTTGTAAGAAGAAGGGGAAGGAAAGAGGGGGGAGAGGGAAGGAAGGGGAGTCCTACTCCACACTTTCCTTTCCCTCCCCTCTTTCCTTCTCCTCCTCATAGGGCCGGCCACTATAGGGGAGCACCAATCTCTTGTGGGCTGGTGTGTTCCCTGTCTTGGCTCATAAGGCCCATATCTTTACCGGGGGTGCCCGAAACTCCTTTCGGGTGATCCAATAAGTACCCGGTACCTTCTGAAACACTTCCAGTGTCCAAATACCATCGTCCTATATATCAATCTTTACTTCTTGACCATTTCGAGAACCCTCGTAATGTCCGTGATCTCATTCGGGACTGCGAACAACATTCAGTCACCAAATCACATAACTCATGTAGTACTATATCATCAACGAACGTTAAGCATACGTACCCTACGGGTTCGAGAACTATGTAGACATGACCGAGACATCTCTCTGGTGAATAAAAATAGAGGAACCTGGATGCCCATATTGGCTCCTACATATTCTACGGAGATCTTTATCGGTCGAACCGTTATGACAACATACGTACTTCCCTTTGTCCATCAGTATGTTACTTGCCCGAGATTCGATCGTCGGTATCTTCATACCTAGTTCAATCTCGTTACCAGCAAGTATCTTTACTCATTTCGTAATACATCATCTTGTGACTAACTCCTTAGTCGCTTGCTTGCAAGCTAATGATGTGTATTACCGAGAGGGCCCAGAGATACCTCTCCGATACTCGGAGTGACAAATCCTAATCTTGATCTATGCCAACTCAACAAACACCTTCGAAGATACCCATAGAGCATCTTTATGATCACTCAGTTATGTTGTGATGTTTGATAGCACGCAAGGCATTCCTCCGGTATCCGGGAGTTGCATAATCTCATAGTCGAAGGAATATTTATTTGACATGAAGAAAGCAATAGCAATAAACTAAACGATCATTATGCTAAGCTAACGAATGGGTCTTGTCCATCACATCATTCCCCTAATGATGTGATCCCGTTATCAAATGACAACTCATGTCCATGGTTAGGAAACCTTAACCATCTTTGATCAATGAGCTAGTCTAGTAGAGGCTCACTGGGGACACAATGTTTGTTTATGTATTCAGACATGTATTAAGGTTTCCGATCAATACAATTCTAGCATGAATAATAAACCTTTATCATGAATAAGGAAATATAAAACAACAACTTTATTATTGCCTCTAGGGCATATTTCCTTCAAATATTTGTAGGGTTGGACGAGGGGATGCCTCTAGTAGTCCATACGACCGTGAATATGAGCGCGTATGGTCGTATGAACACCGTCGTGTGATCTGATCTTCCTGTTACGCCTCCCTCAACTAGGATTTATAAACCTCACAACTACGAGAATATATCATCCCTCGAACAGAAGATCGAATGTATGACCTCTCTACCGGGTTGTGCACATATAGTGTCACCGATCCAATAGCGCTTTGCCGCCTAGAACTAATCTCTAATTGAGATTAGGCAGCCTTGCAGCATAATGAAACTATTTCATGGAGGTCGAGAGAGAAACAAGCACATAATTGCATGCCATCACTAGTGAACTTGAGATGTGTTGAAGAGCTCATCTTCTACTCTATTTATAGGGGAAGGAAGGGTTGGGGAAGGCAAGGAAGTGGCTGCCCAAAGCCCCCCTTCACAAACATCACCCCACAAAAGGGGGAAGGTTGCCCACAACGGCACCCCCTTTCCTAGGCGCCCCAACATGGCCCCCCTTGCCAACACTTGCCACATAAGTTGGGATGCCCCCAAGGGGGACATCCCTTCCCAACACGTTTCCACTAAAATGGGGCTGCCTCCCAAAGCCCCCCTACAAAACACCCCACAAAAATGGGACGTTGTCCCCCATGTGGGAACACCCTTCCAACATTGTGCTTTTGTGCGAGCTGCCTCTCTGAAAAATTCCGGGTGGTCCCAAAGCTTCTCTGGCACCCTCCGAAAAATTCCAGACGTATTCCAAAACTTTTCTGGCTTGATGGTTTACTCCAAAAAAAATCCGGTTTCTCCGAAGCACTTTCATGTTTCTCTTCAAAACATTTTCAATGTCTCCAAAACTTTTCTGGTGACTTTCTCTCAGACTCCTAACATAGTACTTAGCAGATGGATGACCCTTAAGCATGTGACTCTGTAGGTTCGATGAAGTATAGAGATGACTCAGAACATCTTTCGATCAATGATCAATAGCGGAACCGTGGACATCCTGAAAGTGCAACTATCCCTGGGTGGTTTTGGTAATGATTTACAACATATAGCTCATTGAACTAATGCCATTACAAGATAAATATTTCAGGAAAGTTCAATGATTGGCATGGCATGGATAAGGAATGTGGACCCCTCAAAATGCTAAGGACAAAATATTGGCTCAAGCTTCAAAGTTCAAGACTCTACATTTTCCATTTTAGTGATCCAAGATCATATTGAGTCTATAGGAAAGCCAATACTATTAAAAGGGGATGAGGTGTTGCTTAATGGCTTGCTTGCTCAAAATGCTTAGTGATATGCTCCAAAGCCCTCAACCACTTTCTCATATCCACATATGTCCCAAACCTAAAGTCAAACTCGGCCCCACCAATTTGATCTATTTGGTGCCACTGAGTTCGTTTGACATAGCCACTGCCAGAAACCCTAGTCTTTTCGGTTTCACCGATAGTGATCTCGGTCTCACCGAGATGGGATTGCAAACTCTATGTTTCCCTTCATAACATTTCGGTCCAACCGAATTGAGCGATCGGTCCCACCAAGTCTGCAATGCAAACTCTCTGTTTCCTTTTCGTAACGCTTCGGTCCCACCGAGACGAGCGAATCGGTCCCACCGAGTTTGCCTGACCAACTCTCTAGTTTGCTTATTACCAAAGTCGGTCCAACCGAGTTTGAGTAATTAGTCCAACCAAGATTACGTTATGCCCTAACCCTAATGGTACCGGTCCTACCGAGATGCATGTCGGTCCCACCGAAATTGTCTAACGGTCACATATGAACTGAATCGGTCCGACCGAGATTTTTGATCCGGTCCAACCGAGTTTGGTGCAATGTGTGTAATGGTTAAATTTCGTGTGGAGGCTATATATACCCCTCCACCCTCTCCTCATTCGTGGGGGAAGCCATTAGATCGTGCCTACACTTCCATTATCCATTTTCTAAGAGAGAGCCACCTACTCATGTGTTGAGACCAAGATATTCCATTCCTACCATATGAATCTTGATCTCTAGCCTTCCCCAAGTTGCTTTCCACTCAAATCAGCTTTCCACCAAATCCAATCCTATGAGAGTGAGTTGAGTGTTGGGGAGAATACCATTTGAAGCACAAGAGCAAGGGGTTCATCATCAATACACCATCTATTACCTTTTGGAGAGTGGTGTCTCCTAGATTGGTTAGGTGTCACTTGGGAGCCTCCGACAAGATTGTGGAGTTGAACCAAGGAGTTTGTAAGGGCAAGGAGATCGCCTACTTCGTGAAGATATACCCTAGTGAGGCAAGTCCTTCGTGGGCGATGGCCATGGTGGGATAGACAAGGTTGCTTCTTCGTGGACCCTTCGTGGGTGGAGCCCTCCATGGACTCGCGCAGCCGTTACCCTTCATGGGTTGAAGTCTCCATCAACATGGATGTATGATAGCACCACCTATCAGAACCACGACAAAAACATCCGTGTCTCCTATTGCATTTGCACTCTCCAAACCCCTCCCTTTACATTCTTTCAAGTTGCATGCTTTACTTTCTGCTGCTTATATACTCATTGCATGCTTGCTTGAATTGTGTTAAGATTGCTTGACTTGTGCTAAGTTGTTAAAATCTGCCTAGAACTAAAATTGGGAAAAGGCTAAGTTTTTATTTGGTCAAGTAGTCTAATCAACCCCCCTCTAGACATACTTTTGATCCTACAATTGGTATCAGAGCCAGGTTTCCATTTTCCTTGATTTCCATAGCTTTTGGTGATCATATCCTTGGTTTCACAACCTAGGAGAGTATGGCGTCTAGCGAGGGAAATTACCACCTTAGAGGTCCTTACTTTGATGGTACTAATTTTGCTAGTTGGAAGCATAAGATGAACATGCATATTCTTGGACATAACCCCGCCGTTTGGGCTATTGTGTGTATTGGCTTGCAAGGTGAATTCTTTGATGGGAGAGAGCCAAACCGTGAAGCTACCGTGGAAGAGTTGAAGATGTTGCAATACAACGCTCAAGCTTGTGATATCCTCTTCAACGGATTATGCCCCGAAGAATTCAACAAAATCAGCCGTCTTGATAATGCAAAGGAAATTTGGGATACTTTGATTGATATGCACGAAGGTACCGACTCTGTCAAGGAATCCAAATTGGATGTGCTTCAAAGTCAACTTGACAAGTTCAAAATGAAGGATGGTGAAGGTGTCGCTAAAATGTACTCTAGGCTTGCTCTCATCACAAATGAGATTGCCGGCTTAGGGAGTGAAGAGATGATCGACAAATTCATCATCAAGAAGATCCTAAGTTCCTTGGATGGAAAATATGATACCATGTGCACATTGATCCAAATGATGCCCAACTACAAAGATCTCAAGCCAACGGAAGTCATTGAAGAATTGTTGCTCATGAGATGTCACTCAAGGATAAGGAAGAGCTTCACAATAAGTCAAGTGGTGCATACAAAGCCTCATGTGAAACTCCTACATCATCAAGTGAGAAACAAACCTTCAATGAGGAATTGAGCTTAATGGTGAAAAACTTCAACAAGTTCTACAAGAGTAGAAGCAAGGAAAGAAGCTCCAAGTCAAGGTCCTACAATGAGAAAAGATCTTCGAGTCGTGAACGTAATTGTTACAGTTGTGGAAGACCCGGACACTATTCCAATGAGTGTACGGCTCCTCACAAAATAAGAGAAGATTCACGCAAAAGGAGAAGTAGAAGAGATGAATCACCACCAAGAGAGAGGAGTAGTAGAGACGATCACTATGCACGAAGAACCTCCCGGAGAAGCAAGGATTCGGAAAGGAAGGACAAATCATCAAAGAGCTACACAAAGCGAAGACATCAAGCTCATGTTGGTGAATGGGTATCCGGCTCCAACTCCGACCATCACTCTGAGAGAAGCTATCACTCCGACTCTGAACATACTCAAGATGAAGGTGTTGCCGGTCTAGCACTTGTGTCAACCAACTCCTATGACATATTTGACTCACCAAATTAAGGAATTGGAAGATGCTCCATGGCTAAAGGCCCAAAGGTATCACACCCCGAGTATGTTGATTTTAATAGTGATGAAGATGATTTGTTGGTAGATGATGATTTACTTGTTGATAACTCTAGTGATGAATACTATGATGAAACATCAATTAATTATGCTAAGCAAGATAAAATGAATGACAATGATAAGGAGAAGATTGAGTGCCTAACTAAAGAATTCTTAAGTTAGCTCATGAAACTACCTTGGAAGATCATCGAGAACTTTTAAAGACTCATGAGAAGTTACGCTTTGAAAAGCTCAACCTTGAGCAAGAGCATGAGTTTTTAAAGGCAATCAATGATGATCTTCACAAGAAAAGTTCTTCTTACATTGCCAAGCGTTTACTCTTATCTACTTACATGCCTCAATTAAAATCTAGCAACAAAAGTAAGAAAGAGTCTTCTTCTAGTAGTAACGATAATCATGCTAAATCCAATGTTGTTGCTTCTAGTAGTTCTCTTGATTCCACTAATGATTCTCTTAGCCAAGTCACACTTGAGCAAGAAAATAGTCTATTGAAGGGAATTATAGAGAAGGGTGTCTACAAAAGTCTTGCCGGGAGTAAGCAATTCGAATAAATTGTACGCAAGCAAGGAAGGCACCAGTAGAATCAAGGTGTTGGTTTTGAACCAAAGTTCAACGCCAATGGAGTTGAGTGGGAAGAAGATCAATACCCCAAGACGAAGTTTGTTCCCCAACAAGAGAAGTATGATCCTACTTCCTTCCAAGAGACAAAAGCTCAAGATGATCTTCCACCACAAGACCACAAGAAAAAAGGCAAGGACAAGCTTCAAGAGGAGATTGATGCATTTGAAGAAGCTCCCAAGGCCTTGGTCAAGTGGGTTCCCAAGACTTCATCAAGTTCTACTTCATCAAGTTCCACTACTACCCCAAGGATTCCCATCAAGAAGAACTAGAGAGTTCTTGAGGGTGACTCCGCCAACATTCTTCACTCATATAATTTTGGCGAGGACAAGTGCAATCTACTTCCACATCTTGCACTAGTTCAAGGAGTCACAAGCCCTCTTATAAGTAAGACAAGGGACAAGGTAACATAATGCTTTCATGGACATCATCTTGTGTGTGCGTCACTCTATGTCTATGGATATCTTTGTTTGTTCCTTGTGGGAGTAACCCGTATAGGTATTGAAAGTGCAACTTACTCCAATGGACTGCTCCAAATGATCTACTACAACATTGAGCATCCATATCTTCAACACCTACATGAAGTCATCATCGACAAAACCCAAGGTTAGTTCATCCCTCTTAAGGGGGGATCTCACATCTAGGGGGAGCTTTACTCTAAAGAATTGAGCTAAAGCAACTCTAAAGATGTGAACACAACAATGCTTTATGTAAAAGTGGTAACCCCACTTATGCTTAAACGATGAGTATGACCTATGATCAAATGTTCTCATTTGACTCCTAAGTCAATATACTCATATATAGATGACCTAGTCATCGCCAATTGTTTGATAGATGCTAGTATTGGTTGTGCATGCTTTGACACATATTTTATTTGCCATTTTATTGTGTGAGAATGTCGTTTGCATATTTTATTCATTCGAGGACATCCACTGGTTGCCTTGTTTGTTTGATTTTTTTCTCTTTTGCCAAGTGGATGGACAAGAATGCCTAAGAACCTTCTCTAGCTATCTATGCTTTCCTCATCTCAAACTCTATTCATGCTACATCATAAAGTTTGATCAAGTTAGATTCAAACCACTCTGTGTGAGGAGCACTTGGAGTCCCCAATTTTTCATAGACTTAAACTTCCAAAACCTCTTTGTGCATTTTGGTCTGACCAAGAAATCCATTTCAGTCACACCGAATTCACTAAGTTGATCTAGGTTTTCATCTCGGTGCAACCGATTTGAACACTTCGGTCACATTGAGTTGCAGCAACCGCTTGCGATTTGGCAATCTCGGTGCCACCGAGTTGTTCCACTTGGTCACACCGACAAGGTCGCGATATAAATACCCACGAGTGAGATTTTGGAAATTACTTCAAATCCCCTCAGCCCGCGCGTTTCCTGCTTTGCCCCCTCGGGTCTCCGGATCGTCTTCTCGCCGCCATCGACCTCCCGTCGTTGGAATCTACCGCCGTCGATGGAATCTGCTCCGCCGTCACCGCCATAGCAAACACTCGCCGCCCTAGGGTATGTGTTCGACCCCTTGTGCTATATTTTTCCACTCTGATTCCTATCACAAGGACAATTCCATGATTCATGCCACGCATGAGA
Organism: Triticum aestivum; assembly: GCF_018294505.1. Taxonomy (NCBI): domain Eukaryota; kingdom Viridiplantae; phylum Streptophyta; class Magnoliopsida; order Poales; family Poaceae; genus Triticum; species Triticum aestivum. The sequence goes on from NC_057804.1 coordinate 125,665,928, forward strand.
TTAATCTATCCAGCTAAATCATCCTTAGGTCTAGATTGATTCGAAAAATTTAGGTTTAGCTCTCCACAGAATTCATCTCGGACCGACCAAACTGTAGAAATCGGTCTCACTGATTTGGCTTAGGCCATTGCACATGCGCTTTTTGGTTTGAGCGAAACGTGCAAATCGGTGTGACCGAGTTTAGGATTATGTGAAACCCTAGCAATCTCGGTGCCACCAAACTGTGACTCGGCCCAACCAAGTTCACTAGTTTAGGTTCCAAGTGTTGCTTCGGTCTCACCGAGTTTGTCAATTCGGTAGCTCCAAGGTCACTTCTGTAGAGAACTAAAACTAAGTTTTTGACTCAATTTGTTTTGCAAAAACCTCTGTACTTTGTGATGCTCATCTACTCTACCTCATCTACAACCTATCCATAGGGTCAGCTGGCAGTTGCCTGCAAGATGTCTGATCAGAGTGATAGCCAGAACAAGTCTGAACAGCCATGACAGTTGAGTGAGGGCACTAGTCCCTCCAGCAGCTATGATGAGGGAAACAGGAGTACACCTAGTAACTTGCCCAAGGCAACTACTAGAACAAGGAAGAAGAGAACATCTGATTCATAGGATGAAGACTACATTGCAGCTGAGGATGAGGCCACTTCCAAGAAGAAGGTGGTGAAGAAAGAGTTTTGCACTGCTGCATCAACAAAGCGAGGCATGAACAGAAAGGCACCAGCCAAAAGAGTTCCTATGTTAAAGGTCAGAGAATCCACTCAAGAAAATTTAAGATCTGAACCCAAAAAGGCTGTGCAGAAGGGAAAAAGAAGGAAAGAAAGAGAGGGAGATGGTGCAAGAGAGTTGATCCATTGGCAGAATTTGAGAAGCACTCTTCTGATGAGGAAGATGAAGAGGAAGAGGATGTTGCTCCAGCTCCTAAGGCTCAGAAGCTTATGGGATATGCTATTAAGTCAGGGGCTGCTCCTAACCCAAACCTGCTGCTCCAGTTCCAAAGACTGCACCCAAGAGGAGTGCAAGGAATATACCTGCTGAGGAAAAGAACAAGGGCCCAGTGCCTGAAGTGGAAGAGGAAGAATGTGACGCCCGGATAATTAAGCTACAGTAATTCCGTACTAATGATGCCACGTCATCATGATTATTGTTGTTAAACTCGCGTTGGTTCGAATCTGGTCCAAATTCAAATTTCAAAATCAAGTCAAACACAAAAGTTTTCAAATGTCTAAAATGAAATGTTCGTCTTGTGGCAAATAATCCATAACAAATATTGGTGGTGAACCAACATTTTTGCAAGGTGTTTAAATGGCCTAAACCAATTAAGGCAGTGGCTAAAGCAATAGATTAAATGCCTTTTCAATTTATAAAAGTGGCAAACTTTTTCAAAAGACTCACAATCTTTTTGTGGCAGTGCCAACTATTGCAATGTATTTCTGTGGCAAAGTCCCACATTTTACCGAATCATTTTTGGAGCTCAAATATTGCAAAAACATTTTTCTGTAAAAAGAAAAGAGCAAGAAAAAGGGGGAAGAGGAGAAGAGAGAAGCCCCCCTTACCCCACTGGGCTTTATCCCACCCCAGCAGCCGGCCCACCTAACCCCACCCAAGCCGGCCTAGCACTTGCCTCCCCAGGTCGCCTTCTCCCTCTCCTATACAACTGACCGGGGGCACGGCCGACGCACGCAGCCGCACCAACTCGCCGACGTCGATGGGATAAGGCCGAGCCCCCTCGGCCTCGTCAGCTCCCCCCCTCCCCGCGCAAATATTTCCCTCTCTCCTCACTCACTCTCCTCTCCCCTTCCAATCTCATCCGCGCTCGAGCACCACCACGGCTACATCATCGCCATTGCCATGCCCTCGGCCCCCTCCCTCGCCACACCGACCTGGCCGGGAGCTCCGCCGCGCCGTCGCTCGCTGGTCCCGCCCACCAGCACGAGGCCGCGGAGCCCCCATCGACGGATCGACGCTGCTCCTCTGTGTCGGCCAACGCCGCGACCACCGTGTCGTCCCGCCTCCCCGTCGCCGTAGGACGACCGCCCCGCCATGGCTGAAGCTCTCTGTGAGCTCGTGCTCACCGCTGGCCATGGCCGCGCCCTGGCCCTGCCCGCTCGCGCCAGGCTCCCCCACCGCTCTTCCGCCGAAGCCCCCTCCCCCCTACCGCTCACCGACCTCGCCGCGCCGCCTGGCAGGCTCCCCCGTCGCTGGTGGCCTCGCCCCGCGAACGAGCGCAGCGCCCCTCGGGCACGGGCGCCCGCACCCGTTAACACCCGCCCCGCTGGGCTGGCCTGGTGCCACTTCCAGCGGGCCCCATGCCATGCCCTTTAAAAAAAGGGGTTTAAAAATAAAATATATGTTTTTAAAGTATTTATAATAATTAGATTAAATAATTAATTAATTAGTTTAATCTGGTTTAAATAGGCTAATTACCTAGTTTAACTAATTACACTAGGTAGTTAATCAAATAGTCTATGACACGGGGCCCGCCCCCTGTTGACCAGTCAAATGTTGACTGGTCAACTAGGACCCCTGGACCCACATGTCACCCTCTGGTACACTTCTGTGTACCCAGATCTGGGTGCACCTAGCATTTACTCATTATTTTCGAATTAATAAAAAATGCAGAATATTAATAAAACTTTGAAAATTAATAGAAATTAAACCGTAACTCGGATGAAAAAGTTTTGTACATGAAAGTTGCTCAGAACGACGATACGAATCCGAATACGTAGTCCGTTCATCTATCACGTGCCCATGCCCCTAGCATAGCGAACATGCAACCTTTCCCCTCCGTTTCATCTGTCCGAAAATGTCGGACTTCGGGAAAACTTTCCCGGATGTTATCACCCTTCGCCGGTATCGTGTAGCATTATGCTAGAACACGCCTAGCTCTGCCTGCTGTCCTGTTATACACTTGCTTGCTATGTATTTACTGTTTCTTCCCTCTCTTCTCTCCAGTAGACCCCGAGACCGCTGCTGATGCCGCTGTGATCGACTACGTCACTGACGACCCTCCTTGTCTGAGAAACCAGGCAAGCGCCCCCTTTGATCATCCCGATATCGCCCATTCTATACTCTCATGCTTCCATTAGATTTTACTACTTTTATTGATTGCTTCTATTCTGATGCATAGCCTGCTTTTGTTCCTGCTATTGTTACCTACCTCCTTAGCCTAAACTGCTTAGTATAGGTTGGTCAGTGATCCATCAGTGACCCCTAGTACTTGTCCTTATTGCCCCTGCTTCATCTTCGACGATTCGATCAGCGTGACCGACGACCAGAGCTCGACACCTCACATCACATCACACCCCTTTTGTTGCTCGACTCTACAGAGCTACTATCGAGTGCCGAGGGTGATCCCTCATAACGCACTCCTGATGATAAATCTGTAGTGTAGCTATTCGGTCATGGTCATCGAGGGTGATTTCCTCTTTCACCATTCCCGATACGGCTCTATCGTTCAACCCCTCAAGTGTGAACCTAGAGGGTGGTCCCTCTTACGTTCACCTTGATGATTACTTTGAGTGGAATCCATCGGGGGTGATTCCTCGGGTTTTCCCCTTGATGTCTGGACACACAGTTACCTTGACTTTACTTGAGACCTTGGTGAAAGTCGGGCGGGCCTGGAGAGCACCTGCAAGATAATGACGTGGCACGACCGGGCATTCTGAGCCCTTGTCGTAAGTCCACGAGACGGGGCGACGGGGTCACTTTCGATCGTGAGTCTCTGCTCGTCTCCGCAAGCTAATAATACACTATGGTTTGGGTATTTGTTCTGAGTTGGCCTCTGGCCTTTACGCACCAACCACCATGCGAGAGTAGTTATGGGCCTCGACATCGTAGTATCAGTCGAAGCTTTGTCAGACGTCCTGTTCAGCATTGCGGCACGGCTGGGCCGGCACCCCAGAGGTGGTGCCTAGGTCCGCCCTGCACGTAATGACCCGGAGCGCTACATGCGATGGGCCCAGACCCCGGAGTGCTTAGGATGTAGACCGGCGGGGACCTCTCTGCTGAGCCTAGGTAGGGCTACGATGTGTTGATATTCCGAGGTCGGGAATTGACTCAGAAAAGTGTGTCCGACCAGAGTGATCGATCGTGTTGGAAAACATGGTGCACCCCTGCAGGGAAGATTATCTATTAATAGCCGTGTCCACGGTAACGGACGTTCAGACTTATATCCTGATCTTATACAACTACGAATGGATACTTGAATATGTGGCTCCGGGATTGCTTTCTCGCAGGGAGTCGAGGAAGGATCTCTGGGCATTAATGTTACAACATGCTTGTTAAATATTAAACTGCTATTCTTTACTCTTCTACATGCTGCAAGATGCGAGGAGCTGCGTGAAGATGCTAGTCTTTGATAGGCTAGGCCTTCCCCCTCTATTCTGGCATTCTGTACTTCAGTCCACAGATACAAACCTTCCATTTGATACCAGTGCATACTTAGTATAGATCTGATGCTTGCGAGTACTTTGGATGAGTACTCACGGTTGCTTTGCTACCCCCTTTTCCCCCTTCTTTCTTCTTTCCGGTTGATGCAACCAGATGGTGGATCCTTGGAGCCAGATGCCACCGCTGACGATACTGCTACGTGGAGGTCGTCGACGACCAGGAGTAGTTAGGAGGTCCCAAGAAGGAGGCCTTGCCTCTTCGATCGTGTTGCTTTTGTGCTAGCCTTCTTAAGGCAGTCTTGTTTAATTTATATCTGTACTCAGATATTGTTGCTTCCGCTGACTCTTGTGTATCAAGCTTGTATTCGATCCCTCGAGGCCCCTGGCTTGTAATATAAAGCTTGTATTATTTCATTTTGTGTCTAGAGTTGTGTTGTGATATCTTCCCGTGAGTCCCTGATCTTGATCGTACACATTTGCGTGTATGATTAGTGTACGGTCGAATTGGGGGCGTCACAAAGAAGCTGAAGCCCAAGTGCTAAGGAAGCTCAAGCCAAAGATTCCAGATCATAATGATGCACATCCTGTTGCAGAGGACATGAAACTCAGAAAGGATGCAGGTCTGAGACTCTGGAGACGGTCTGACCCATATGCTATAAGGAGAAGAACTGCTGTGGACTGCAGGTTTCACACTAAGGAACGACAGGACTTCTATGAAACTGTTTTGCTTGACAAGAAGCCTATAGTGTGTGACATGAGATGGATTGATTGGACATATATCAAGGAAAATGAAGATCACTTCCCAGGTGTGCTTGATAGCTTCAAGGCTTGTGAGGTTGACCAGTTTGTTGGCCAAAAGCTTGCCAAATGGAACGATGAGCTGATCATGCAATTCTATTCCACTGCACACTTCTATCCAGATGGCAGGATTGTATGAATGTCTAAGGGTACAATGTACCAATCCACAGTTGATGAGTGGGCCAAGTTGATCAATGCTCCAGAAGCTCATGAGGATGACTTAGATGTCTATGCAAAGAAGAAGAAGGATCACAACTTATGGCTAGCATGTATAAGGAGATTCCAGATGAAGATCTTGAGACTCACAAGTTTGGCTCTGTGAAGCATTTGCTGTCAGGACTGCCAACTATCAATACCATTATGAGGCACACTCTTTTGCCAAAATCAGGAGATCACAGAATGATAAGAGGACACTCCATCAACTTGCTGCATATATTTGATGTCCCTCAAAAGTTCAAAGTGATGAGCTTGATTGTTGAGATAATCAAGAGGACAACTGCAGATCAGAAGAGATCATGTGGGTATGCTCCACATATTCAGGTGCTTATCAACTCCAAGATGGGCACATACACATATTTGTTGGACAAAGAGCATTTACCCCTCTATCCAGACTTTGAGGACAACAGTGTTGTCATGAATGAAAAAGATCGATCATCAGTGCAAGCACATGAGAAGAGAGAGAAGGCAAGGGCAAAAAAAGTTGCAAAGATGCCAACAGCTGAAGAGGCATCTCAAGTATACTTGAAGAGAAAGCAAGATTAGCTTGGATACCTGATTGCCTCCACCTTGAGGATTGAGAAGGGCTTGGCGACCCTGACTCAAAACCAGGAGAGCTTGGAGAGGATCACTGAGAAGAAACTTTATGATCTTGATGTCAAGGTAACTGAGATTCAGTCAGTAGTTGAGCAACTTCAGGAAGAAGTGGAGGAGAAGAATGGCAATTGTACTACAGATGTTTTCACTAGAGTGCCCAGGAGTCAGAGGTCTGCTGCAGTGCCTGTGCCAGACACAAGAGCTACTACATCTGCACCAGCAGCCACAACTTCGGTGCCACCAGCTCTAGCTTCAGCTCCACCAGGTCCAGCTACATCTAGAGAAGCTTTTGTCCTTAGAGTCATCTCTACACCACCTCATGGAGACCAAGCTTGAGAGACACATAGCACTATGCATATTTATCACTTTTTGGTAACTTGTTGCCAAAGGGGGAGAAATATGTATAGATCATAGTCTTCGAGAGAGTGTGTGTTGTCTCTCTTTGCTTTATTTGCTTTATTTGCTTCAACTTTATTATGTGTTTGCTTGATATACTATGTCTTTTGTGAGATACTTGGATGATCATGTGTTTGATCATATGCTACCCTTAATGTGTGCTTGAATGACATTATCTTTCATATTTATCTATGATCATTCACTTTGCTTGGTGATGAGTGCATGTTTTCAATTATTATCATTTTGAGCGCTCCCCCAAGATGTATGTGACATGGAAGAGTAACCCATGATCCTAACACATTGTGAATTTGCAGTCCAAAGCAAATTTTTAAATAATGCACAAATTTAGGGGGAGCTCTTGCTTGTTACATACTTCTCAAAGCGACGATGTATTTCAATCTTATTATCTCTTATCTAAGTTTTGATCTATATGTTGTCATCAATTACCAAAAAGGGGGAGATGGAAAGTGCAACTATCCCTAGGTGGTTTTGGTAATGATTTACAACATATAGCTCATTAAACTAATGCCATTACAAGATAAATATTTCAGGAAAGTTCAATGATTGGCATGGCATGTATAAGGAATGTGGACCCCTCAAAATGCTAAGGACAAAAGATTGGCTCAAGCTTCAAAGTCCAAGACTCTACATTTTCCATTTTAGTGATCCAAGATCACATTGAGTCTATAGGAAAGCCAATACTATTAAAAGGGGATGAGGTGTTGCTTAATGGCTTGCTTGCTCAAAATGCTTAGTGATATTCTCCAAAGCCCTCAACCACTTTATCATATCCACATATGTCCCAAACCTAAAGTCAAACTCGGCCCCACCGATTTGATCTATCCGGCGCCTCCGAGTTCATTTGACATAGCCACTCCCAGAAACCCTAGTCTTTTCGGTTTCATCGATAGGGATCTCGGTCTCACCGAGATGGGATTGCAAACTCTCTGTTTCCCTCTATAACATTTCGGTCCAACCGAATTGAGGTATCGGTCCCACCGAGTCTGCAATGCAAACTCTCTATTTACTTTTCATAACACTTTGATCCCATCAAGACGAGCGAATCGGTCCCACCGAGTTTGCCTGACCAACTCTCTGGTTTTCTTATTACCAAAGTCGGTCCAACCGAGTTTGAGTAATCGGTCCAACCGAGATTATGTTATGCCCTAACCCTAATGGTATCGGTCCTACCGAGATGCATGTCGGTCCCAGCCAAATTGTCTAACGGTCACATATGAACTGAATCGGTCCGACCGAGATTTTTGATCCGGTCCAACCGAGTTTGGTGTAATGTGTGTAACAGTTAGATTTCGTGTGGAGGCTATATATACCCCTCCACCCTCTCCTCATTCGTGGGGAAGCCATCAGATCATGCCTACACTTCCACTATCCATTTTCTGAGAGAGAGCCACCTACTCATGTGTTGAGACCAAGATATTCCATTCCTACCATATGAATCTTGATCTCTAGCCTTCCCCAAGTTGCTTTCCACTCAAATAAGCTTTCCACCAAATCCAATCCTATGAGAGTGAGTTGAGTGTTGGGGAGACTATCATTTGAAGCACAAGAGCAAGGAGTTCATCATCAACACACCATCTATTACCTTTTGGAGAGTGGTGTCTCCTAGATTGGTTAGGTGTCACTTGGGAGCCTCCTACAAGATTGTGGAGTTGAACCAAGGAGTTTGTAAGGGCAAGGAGATCACCCACTTCGTGAAGATCTACCCTAGTGAGGCAAGTCCTTCATGGGCGATGACCATGGTGGGATAGACAAGGTTGCTTCTTCGTGGACCCTTCATGGGTGGAGCCCTCCGCGGAGTCGCGCAGCCGTTACCCTTCGTGGGTTGAAGTCTCCATCAACGTGGATGTACGATAGCACCACCTATCAGAACCACGACAAAAACATCCGTGTCTCCTTGCACTGTCCAAACCCCTCCCTTTACATTTTTGCAAGTTGCATGCTTTACTTTCCGCTGCTTATATACTCATTGCATGCTTGCTTGAATTATGTTAAGATTGCTTGACTTGTGCTAAGTTGTTAAAATCTGCCTAGAACTAAAATTGGGAAAAGGCTAAGTTTTTATTTGGTTAAGTAGTCTAACCACCCCCCCCTCTAGACATACTTTCGATCCTACACATCCATATCGACCCTTATACCCACACGAATGAAATTTGAGTGAACCTGCGGTGTGTGCTATTCCTATTGCTTTGCGATATGTTAGAAAACCCAATGTGAGATTTATCAGCATTGCCGTGAATCAAAAACTTGCTCACTATGCCAGTTTCCTTATTACTAGTTTTGTTCTTTTTTCTCGTTCCCATGTGCCGACATCCCCGTGATCCAATCACTTAGTGTCTTGTAGATGATGATGGATACCATCACACCGAGAGAGCCTAAAGAATATCTCTCCATCGAAAGAGGAGAAAATCCCAGGTCTTGAGCTATCAAGTCCCTTATCATACTTTTCTATTAACCCATAAGCTGCCGTAATTGCCACGCTGTTACGAATGATGTTTGACAAACCCCAAAGTGCATGGAGCAATTAAGTGTGAAGAAACTCTATACTCTCATGGTCTATGAAATTATGCAAACGTTTAAATTTTTTGTGTCATCAACCAATAACACGTGACAATCATTTTGGGTCTGTTCAACACAAACGTTCTTCTAACACTGTGTCCTGAAAGTTGTTGGCATTGACATGCCAATGATCAGGAATACAGAATCATCATGTGACACTTGAGCTAGTCTTAGAGGCGAGATTAGGAATCTATTTTATCGTTTATTATTTCACACGTGCACATGAATTTGCCTCCGAGCCTCTTGGTTATTGCGTTGGGAAATGTTGCATGGAGAACAAAAAAATTCTACGCTCATGCAATAATCTATCCATGGAGATGCATAGCAACGGGGGGGGGGGGCCTAATTACCCTCGTAGACTGTAAGCGGAAGCGTTTAACAACACGGCTGATGTAGTCGAACTTCTTCGCACTCCAACCGATCAAGTACCGAACGTACGACACCTCCGCGTTCTGCACACGTCCAGCTCGGTGACGTCCTCCGCCTTCTTGATCCAGCAAGACGACAAGGTAGTAGATGAGTTCCGGCAGCACGACGGCGTGGTGATGGTGATGGTGAAATGATCTCCGCAGGGCTTCGCCTAAGCACTACGAAAATATGACCGTGGGTGTAAACGGTGGAGGGGGGCGCCACACACGGCTAGGTAATTGTGTGTTGTGTGCTAGGTGCCCCCCTCCCACATATATATAGGTGGGAGGGAGGGAGGAGCAGCCAAAGGAGGCACCCAAGTAAGAGGAATCCTACTTGGGGTCCCTCCCAAGCCGCACCCCTCTTTACTTATTTGGAGTGCGGGGAATGGCAGGGAAGGGTGCCCCCCCCCTTTCCTTTCTCGCATGAGAGGGAAAGGCAGAAGGGGCTAGCAGCCCTCCCCCTTTTCTTCCCTACCATCGTCCTATATATCAATCTTTACCTCTCGACCATTTCGAGACTCCTCTTCATGTCCGTGATCTCATCCGGGACTCCAAACAACATCCGGTCACCAAAACATATAACTCATATAACACTATATCGTCAACGAACGTCAAGCGTGTGGACCCTACGGGTTCGAGAACTATGTAGACATGACCGAGACACCTCTCCAGTCAATAACCAATAGCGGAACCTGGATGCCCATATTGTCTCCTACATATTCTACATAGATCTTTATCGATCGAACCGTTATGACAAGATACATAATTCCCTTTGTCCATTGATACATTTACTTGCCCGAGATTCGATCGTCGGTATCTTCATACCTAGTTCAATCTTGTTACCGGCAAGTCTCTTTACTCGTTCCGTAATACATCACCTTGTGACTAACTCCTTAGTCATTTGCTTGCAAGCTTATGATGTGTATTACCGAGAGGGCCCAGAGATACCTCTCCGATACTCGAAGTGACAAATCCTAATCTTGACCTATGCCAACTCAACAAACACCTTCGGAGATACATGTAGAGCATCTTTATGATCACCCAGTTATGTTGTGATGTTTGATATCACATAAGGTATTCCTCCGATATCCGGGAGTTGCATAATCTCATAGTCGAAAGAATATGTATTTGACATAAAGAAAGCAATAGCGATAAACTGAACGATTATTATGCTAAGCTAACGGATGTGTCTTGTTCATCACATCATTCTCCTAATGATGTGATCCCGTTATCAAATGACAACACATGTCTATGGTTAGGAAATCTTAACCATCTTTGATCAACGAGCTACTCTACTAGAGGCTTACTAGGGACACAGTATTTGTTTATGTATTCACACATGTATTTATGTTTCCGATCAATACAATTCTAGCATGAATAATAAATCTTTATCATAATTTAGGAAATATAATAATAACCATTTTATTATTGCCTCTAGGGCATATTTCCATCATATTGCAGGCTCGAAAATCATTGCAGTTATAGTACAAAATATAAATATTAATTATGAACATGAAGATAAATAATAGCTTTTATTATTGCCTCTAAGGCATATCTCCTACACAGACGCACTTCAACGACACCATGGCAGAGGAGGAGCTGGTGGCGCAGCCGTTGTCGGTGTTCCGATAGGCGCAAGAGGAGCAGTGGTACAACCTCTCCCTCCTCAAGCAGCACCGACTTGCAGGGTGCCAAATCTATAGCGAGCTCGCCAGAGAGGAGGTCGTGGCAGCCATGGCCACCGAGAACTCCAATTTTGTCGCTGAATCAGCGGATGCTGTATGAGGCCGCGCGTGCTCAGGTCGCCTGCAACATGGTCTCGGCGCAGGTGATCACGGACAAGAATGTCGGTAGCTACGCGTCCTTCGCACCGCCAACGACGCTTCGTTGGCGTCGGTTCTACGATGAGGCCGATCTGTCCACATCCATCATCGACCTCGCGTCCACCAGCGACAGACAGGTCGTAGACTCCTATAAGGAGTAGGGCATGGGAGATGGCGAGGCCTCGAGGTGCGTGAGCTGGTCCGTGTCCCATGTCCTACTCTTCCTTGCTGATTACCGCACCTTCACTCCGCGGGGCTCAGCTGGCCGCTGTACATGGACACAAGCGCTCGACATGGGCACAAACGGGAACAATAAGGACTTTGAGGATGTGCGCTGCTTAGATTTAGACTAGGTTTAGATCCGGTCACTTTTATTGAATGAAATATTTCAAAAATGTATGCTATTGAATAGTGTTCCGGCCTATGTGGCAAGTGCTGTAACGAATGATTGTATGAACATTTTAGTTTAGTTAATACATGGATGGGGTTTTCAAACAAAAAACCATATGGTTTGCACGTAATTTGCTTGGTTTGTTCAAATCCTATATAAAATGTATGCGGTCATGATTGGATGGCCGGCTCCCTCCACGGGCGGATACCGGGTCTATTTCTAGTGTCAGTTTGGAGATGCCCTAATTTGCCAATCTAACCAAATACATAAACTTTTACATGGGATTTTTTTTCACAACACGCATTATTCCTGTTCCAAGCCTGTTGCACGCACGCACATCATATCCCTATAAGCACTTTACCACATGCATCTCGCTACTATGGAAGCGTCGATGTAGTAATTGTTTTGGGTAACGTTCTTTAGTGAAAATCGGAATGGCCGCATGGCCACGTAATACTGCGAAGTTTTCCACAGCAACTTTGTAATGCAGAGTTCTACATAAAGCATAGTACTAGAAGAGACTGTGTGCACCACAATCAAATATCACAATTCCTGACCCACCCTCGCAAAAAGAAAAAAACCCGATAAACTGACCTCAACTCGAGGACGTACATTATCGGGTCTGTCTAAGCATCAGTCGACTGAGACTTCAGTCGGGTGACATCATCCAATTTATAGCCTAGTCCATCTTATTCACTCGTCCAGTCTTAATATGTTTTCCTGTTTTTGCTGGGCCGGCCCTTGTCTTTGTCTTTTACTATTGTTCGTTCTTTTGAACCAGCGTTCTTTCATTGCCATGTGATTTTTCTGGGGGCTGCTTGTTGTCTAGCTTTCCCGTGTCTTTAGTGTGACGCTAGTTCTTTGTATGATTTTCCTGTGTCTAGTTTTTGTTCTCTTTTTTTGTGTGTTGTCTAGCTTTTTTTTCCCATTTCCTGGGTTTTCTGATTTAATTTTTCCTGTTGTTTGTTCAATTTTTTTATTTATATTTCATTTTCAGTTACATGTTCACCAAAAAAAGGATGCACTTTTTAGCATTCGTCGTTATACTTCAGAAAAAAGTGTCTGTACATTTCAAAAATATCCATTGTGCGTTGATAAAATTATTGTGTAATTAAAAAAATGTTTAAATAGATTTAAAAATATTCACCATATTACTTTAAAATAAAAATGCATTTTTAAAATGTTAAATGTGCATTTGAAAAAATAATGAAGGTGTAGGGAGCGACTAGTTGCTGCTTGCAGTTAGAGTTGAGATATTGCGTGCAATAAAATTTTCATAAAAAACTGGCAGAACAACACTAAGTTGGGATCGTGTTGAAAAACTGCAGTTGTGGTCGGGTGCGACACTTGCATGTGCATACCTAGTGTCGGACATGCAACTAGTCCTCTTCCTCTCCCGGCACCCGCTTCGACAAAAGAAAGGTTCACTTGCAACCATGTTGGGGGACATGCAGTTGCGGTCGGGTGCGACACTTGCAGTTGTGGGGCTGTTGTCGGGCTTGCAACTGGCCCGCCCCATTACAGGCGCCCCCTCCGACACAACAAAAAACTCCAGTTGCGGTTAGGTTACAGGATATGTAGTTGCGGTCGGTGCGACACTTGTAGTTACATTCCTAGTGTCAGACATGTAACTGGCCTGCCCCCTCTCCCGCCGCCCCCTCCAACAAAACAAAGGTCCAGTTGCAACCATGTTGGGGGACATGCAGTTGTGGTCGGGTGCGGCGCTTGCAGTTGTGAGGATGTTGTCAGGCTTGCAACTGGCCCACCCCCTCTACCGATGCCTCCTGCGACAGAATAAAAAAGTCCAGTTGCGGTCGGGCTAGAAGACATGGAGTTGCGATTGGGTGCGACACTTGCAGTTGCATTCCTATTGTCGGACATGCAACTGGCCCGCTCCCTCTCCTGCCGCCCCTCTGACAAAACAAAGGTCCAGTTGCAACCATGTTGAGGGACATGCAGTTGCGATCAGGTGCGGCGTTTGCAGTTGCGGGGCTGTTGTCGAGCTTGCAACTGGCCCGCCCCCTCTCCCGGCGTCCCCTCCGACAGAAAAAAAAGTCCAGTTGCGGTCGGGTTAAAAGACATACAGTTGCGGTCGAATGCGGCACTTTGCAGTTGCGGGGCTGCTGTCGGGTTTGCAACCGGTGCACCCCTTCTCCCCCCTCTGACAAAACAAAGTCGAGTTGCAAACATGTTGGAGGACATGCAGTTGCGGGGCTGTTGTTGGGCTCGCAACTGGCTGGCCCCCTCTCTTGGCACCCCTCTGACAAAACAAAATTCGAGTTGCAACCATGTTGGGGGCACATGGAGTTGCGGGGTTATTGTCAGACGTGCAACTGGTCCGCCCCCTCTCCTGGTGCCCCCTCTAACAAAACAAAACTAGAGTTGCAACCATGTTGGTGGACATGCAATTGCGGTCGGGTGCAGCACTTGCAGTTGCGGGGTTGTTGTTGGGTTGCAACTGTCCCGCCCCCTCTCCCGGTGCCCCCTCTGACAAAACAAAAGCTGAGTTGCAACCATATTGGGGACATGCAGTTGCGGGGCTGTTGTCAGGCATGCAACTGGCCCACCCTCTCTCCTGGCGCCCCCTCCAACAAAACAAAAGTCGAGTTGCAACCATGTTGGGGGACATGCAGTTGCGGGACTGTTGTCGGGCTTGCAATTGGCTCGCCCCCTCTTCCGACCCCCCTCCGACAGAATAAAAATTCCAGTTGCGGTCGTGTTAGAAGACATGCACTTGCAGCCGGGTGCAAGAAAAAATATATGCTAATATTCTTTTACGCATAAACAAGAAAAATATATATGAAAATGTCGGTCCTATACAAAACAAAAGTCATGGTTAAAAACCCTGCTAACAACCAACATACCCACTAACATTTATGTCTACATGGTTCAAAAATCCCTACTCATCGAAGAAGAAGCATTTCCTACATTATACAAGCATAAAAAAAATGCATACATAAATAAATCCACAAATAGAGATCTGGCATAAAAGAGTGGAAAATAGATGAAAAAAATGCAACTGAAGAACCCCAAGGGACGGAGACCCCTCCCCTGAGACGAGTACTCCGCGGGAGATATGGTGTGTACATGGCAATTGAAAAGTCCAACAAAAACAATGAAAAATGCCTCGCACAACCAGCAAATCACACATCAATACCGAACACGAGAAAAGTAAACAAGAAGAAGCGAGTGCTAAACAGGCCGGGGTAACACTAGACAAGCAGTGTTGCATGAATCTTACGGAAACAGTGATCTAACGACTATATGTGTGTATCGGGACTTCGGTTAAACTCAATCGAATGAATTTTAGCAATCCCGCTAATAAAATTCCAACTATTGCAGCCAACGTTTACTTACAAAGCATCTAATAGATGTGCAACTGAAAATGATTAAGAAAAAAATTAGTAGACAATTTCATTGCTAAAATAGGGCTGCTATTAAGTTGGAAAATATGCTAAAGTCAAATAGAATAAAACACAACAATAATAAGCAGGGACAAAATGGAAAATGAAAAATTAAATTAAATAAACAAGAAGAAAAACAAAACGAAAAATATGAAACGGGACGAGCAAGTAATGAATAACAATCAGTAAAAGAAAAGTTAAAGACTTATAAAAAGTAAATGAAAAATAAACAATAAAAAGAAGAAAAAGGTAAAGAAAAATGAAAAATGAAAAATGAAAATTTCTTTTGGGAAAAGAGAAGCCAGCGAGACTTCCTCTCCTACAGGCAAAACTCACTTGTGTAGGGTGAGAAAAAGAAACAAAACAAATTACTTTTTTTGTAGGCTGACAAAAATAACTAGAAAAACACTCTCGGGAAACTTGGGCTGCACAACAAAGGGAACATGGCCAAGAGGAAAGAAAGGCTCTCTCATCTTCACCGGCCGTGCAGCGACAAAGAAAAGAGCTCGTTCGATCCAACGTACACGTACACGTACAAGCGAAATTACATACATATGCGTGTAATATCAAAGTTTTATATTCTTTATAAAACATGTAATTTTACAAGAAGAAAAATATTTATACAAAAAATCTTCATATAATTCTACAATTATTCATGTATTTACAAAAATTATTTAGAAAAGAAGAAATGGAAAAACAAAAAAGACAAACATAACAGTACATGAAAAGATTTTTTTTCTTTTTTTGAGGATCACACATGAAAAGAAATGAACGAATAACAACGCAGGCAAAGGAAAAAAGGCCAAGCTCACAACCGCTGTAGGAAAGACACTGAAAAGGCCCCCCACACCTCCTCAACCCACCACGCAAACCCTCTGGCCCGCGAGAAAAAGAGCCCAGACAACCAGAAGACCTAAAGAAAAAAGAACCGGCTGCATTAACAGGCCAGAACGCGACAAACCCACTTACAGCGTGAATCTTAAAGCAAATACCAATCAAACGGTCAAAGTCTCAGTCGATTGAGATTTAGCAGCACCGTTATCCAAAACTGAAACAGGAAACTGAACGTTGAAAACTTGAAGTCCACTGAAACAGGAGAAGTAATTAACAATCCACACACAGACAGCTAATTACTACTCCGTACTAGAACTTGATACTAAGACACACACAAGCCCACGGTGAAGGAAGGAAGGAATGACGGAACTGGGCAGAAAGAAAAATGAAGGAAAGGAGATAAATTAGGCGTCCCCGAGGTCTTCTGGGTCAAGCATCTGATGGCCGTGGGCGGCGTCGCCGAGGAAGCCGGCGTGGGACAGCAAAGCCCACAGGTGCGTGGTCAGCTCTCCTCCGCCCCCTTGGAGATGGACCCGATGCTTAGCCGCCGTCGTGTTGGCCGACAGGTAGAGGAGATACCCAGCCCAGAACTTGGCCAGCTTCTCCCAGAGGGCTTTCTCTCGGTCTTTGTGCGTCGACAGGAGCTCCTCGGACAGCTGCGCGCCCAACTTGAGGACCGACGGGTCCGTTGGCAGATCAGGCTTCTTGGCTTCCTCCTCGACGAGCTTGTGGTAGACCTTTCCCGGTTCATCGAGGCCGTGCAAGCCGCGCCGGGCCTCCTTCTGCACGGCGTCAAAGACCTTCTTGGCGACGAGGCCATTGTCCGGCACCAGCGCCTGCCGGACAAGATAAGCGCAGTAGTTGGACAGGCTCACCGCAGTGATGTAATGCCGGCGCCGTGGCCTCATCTCAGGCTTTCCACCGACGAGCCGGGTGCTGGGTTTACGGTACACGGACTTTGGTTGCCGGGTTGGTGTTGTCTTGTTGTTGTTTGGCTGCTGGGTTGGCTCACTCTCGGCCTCCAATGTCTGGGTTGCCTCACTCTCGGCCTCCAACAGTCTGATCTGGCAGAGGCCGGTGGCGACATGCCAGACAAGAACCTTGTGGGTCTCGCCCTTGAGATCACCAAGGAGGCGCTCGATGCGGATGCGGATTCTGCCGTCCTCGTTGTGCGAGAAGGCATTCTCCAGGTACGACCCCAACGAAGCATCTTCAGGATTCAGTTTATCGAGTGTTTCAAACAGCACCTTAACCACCTTACGTGCAGCCTCGTCTTCCTGGTGTCCCACCAAACTACGCTTCTTGAAATTAGGTTGTACTGGCTGATCTTTTGATCCCAAGTGGCCCTCCCGACGTGCCTGAACATGAACCTCGCCGCCTTCCCCATCATCAGGCGATGCAGCTTCGTGATCCACCCTTGAGATACCTGTACGCGTGCTTCTCCTTCTACTGGTCGTAGTGGTAGTAGCCGAATGTACTGGCAGATGATCAAGAACTTTGTCCACTGCGACCACACATAGATACGGATCTCCCACAGCTCTCTGCAGGCGATGATGGCGATGATGCAGCGGGTGACGCCCACTCCATGAGTAACCCTGGCGAGCTGGTCGTCGGCGGTGGCATATGTGCCGGCGCTCGGTATGTCCCGGATAGCGTACACCGTGTATAGAAGGGACGCTACCATGAGGAAGGGCAGCAGCACCCGGACGACTGGGAAGCCGCCGGCGAACACGACCGCATGCTTTCTGTAAGAGAAGTCGCGGAGAAAGGACAGCTCTACCTCTACCTGGGTGACGCGGAACGCCCTCTCGTAGTTGCTCCTGCCCTTCTTCAGGATGCCCTCGAAGAAGAGCTTCCTTGAAAGAGGGTTGGCGGCCTCCGGCATGGGGAAGTCGTAGAAGCGGCGGCGCAGTAGCTTGTACAGGGCGAAGGAGAGGCAAACGTCCTTGTACTGGTCGTCGGAGTACTTGCCCAGAAGCATGTCGTCTTTGTCAGGGCGGTTCCACACCGTCTCCAGAGTGATGAGGTCCTTGAGGTCCTTGAGGTCCTTGGGTGGCGGCACCGAGTCCGTCTCACCCGTGGCCGTGGCGTCATTCTTGGGCCTTAGGATCTCCTCTTCATGTTCTTCTTCTCCATGGACCAAGTACCTGTACCCGAGCATGGTGTTCGGGCAGGCATCCGGGGCTGTGTGCCGCTCCGACGCCATGTAGTCGCTGACGAGCTTCATGTTGTTGGCGGTCGCGTCAGCTGCGCGGATGGAGTCCAAGTAGTAGCGGACGATGCGCAGCGCGTTGAGGGACCAGATCAACCAGAGAGGAAGCCTGATCTTGAGCTCCGTACTGGAGCGGCGGAGGAGGTTGGCTGACCACAGCGAGGACAGTAGGTCGACCAAGGTGAGGTCCTTCCCCTTGCACTACCGGAACAGGGCCCTATGCCGACGGCCATATCTATGCCGACGGCCATCGTCGGCCTTGTCTGGGTTATGCCGACAGCCATATCCAGGCCGTCGGCGTAATAAAGCCGTCGGGCTATCCAGACATATGCCGACGGCCCCCGTCGGCCCAGAACGGCCGTCGGCTTACCCAAAGATACGCCTACAGCGGCCGTCGGCATAGTTGCGGGCCCGGCGATCCCGCCGTGCCGTGCGGCTAACGGCGTCGGATCTATGCCGAGGGCCGAGGCGGGAGGCCGTCGGCATAGATGCCCTTACCACGTCATCGATCCGAGGCGCGCACCGACCACCACCTATGCCGACGACTGCCGTCGGCATAGATGCCACATCATCGATCCGCAGCACGCCGACCATCTGCCCTATGCCGCAGCTATGCCGACGGTAGTTTTTTTTTCCTTTTTTCCTTTTTTCCTTTTTTTCTTTTTTTCCTTTTTTCATAGCTATATTTTTTTCATAGTTTTTTTTTCTTTTTTTACCACGTCATCGATCTTTTTATCATAGTTCCCTTATCCACTTCCCGGTCACCCCTCCACTTGTTATTTTTTTCTTTTTTTTCATAGCTATATTTTATGTTTTCTTAAATATTATTATTTGACTAACTTACATATAGTACGTGTTGACAACCGGGTGGTGTTGTGGCATGTCCGAAGAGGCGGCACGCGTCTCCGGTGCGTGGCCTCCCTCACGGACGGCGCCGCCGCCGACACCTGGAGGGGGAAAACGGACGCGTCGGGTCTACACGGAGTGGATTTAGCTGTGGTTTTGGCCCGGATGTTGCTCCCCGGTGTCCCTATGGGCCGAGCTGACACAACCGGGTGGAGAGGTCCACTGGTCAAAGCCCGTCCGTGGGAAGTCAAAGGGCTAGATCTCATGGTCAACCGCTCCAGGGTTAGGCGGGACGGGGGCCCTGGGGGTAGCAATGCCACCGGAGCGTCGTACCGGGCCCTCATACATGCGGGGTGGTGTTGATGAACTGTCATATTTCATATTATTCTGTTTTGAAATATTGTCAAATGAATTGGAAAAGAGAAAACAGGGAATAAAAAAATAAAAAAACTATGCCTACGGCAAAGCCGTCGGCATAGATATGCTCAGGAGCCACCAGGAGGCGACACGTGGCAGGGCTATGCCTACGGCCAAGCCGTTGGCATAGATTTATATCTATGCCGACGGCTTTGCCGTAGGCATAGCCATGCCACCAGGTTACACCAGGAGGCGACACATGGCAGGGCTATGCCTACTGCCAAGCCGTCGGCATAGATTTAACCTATGCCGACGGCTTTGCCGTAGGCATAGCCCTGCCACGTGTCGCCTCCTGACCCGCCAGCAGTTTGACGGCGCCGTCCGTTGCCGTCAGACGAAAAACTACGCCGACGGCTAAACTATGCCGACGGCTGCGCCAGGGCCGTCGGCATACCCCCTATGCCGACGGCATTATTATGCCGACGGTCTGACAGGAGTACGCTGACGTAATCTAGACTGACGGCTCTATGCCGATGGCTGCCGTCGGCATAGATCTATGCCGATGGCCTAGGGGCCTATGCCGACGGCCCGTGGCCATAGGCATAGACCGCGAGTCCGGTAGTGTTGGACGGCCGGCCGACGCTGATGCTGTACTGCATCGTGACGATGAGGACGGCCCATACCTGGAAGAAGTTGCTCAGGGTTCCGCCTCCGCCTCCTTCCTTGATGGAAGGCTCCATGAGCCCGATGGTGTAGGGCACGGAGGAGGAGTTGAGTATCACGAAGAACTGGCTGGCGGCTTTCATGAACCACCTGGGGAAGACCCGGCCTCCGTAGGAACCGACGGTGAAGTTGGCCAGCAGCAGCACCGTCGTCAGCACCACCCACAGCTCTACGCTGCCTCTGCGGGTGGTGCCGGCGAGCCGGAACAGGTTCCACACGGTCTTGCCGAAGGAAACCAAGAACTCGACAAAGCCATTCGCCATCTGCGCGAGTTTCTTTTCTGCGCCAGTCGAACTGACTGAACAGCAACCGGGGAAGGAGCTTGTATGAAAATGCAAACTTGTTGGATTAATTAAATATTGGGGATTTCTCGAGGAGCACAAAATGGCACTATAGAATTTTTTTGATTAGGTGGGTGTGGGTACACCGGACAAGCAAAATCCACCCAAACGCCACTAGTAAAAAAGGGAACTAGTCCCGATTCTAGAGGGCCTTTAGATCTAGTTCTGAAATCGGGACAAAAAGGTCAGGATTAAAACCCAAAACCTTTGGTCTCGGTTCGCTTACGAATCGGGACAGAAGGGGCTCCATGTGGCCGTTGCAGGGCGTCCAGGCAGGAGGACCTTTAGTCCTGGTTGGTAACATCAACTGGGACCAAAAGGCTGCCACGCGTAGCAGCTCACAGGCGTTAGGGTTTTTGTTTTTTTGGGGGAGGGGGGGGAGGGTTTTGGGGTTTTGGAGGGTTAATTTAGGGGTTTCATATTGTGTTAGCTAGCTAATAGATAGAAGTGACATTTTTTTTCCGTGCTTGGTCGACACTAGCTACTATACATATAGAGAGAGCTCGACACACTAGCTAGTAAGCAAATGAAGGAACCATTAATTACACAAGATCGTCATGAAAATATACAGAGAGAAGTGACCTATCTTCCTCCGAGAGATTGGTCGAACAACCAGTTTTCGTATATCGATCCGACGCTAGTACATATATATAATATAACATCTCTTACAATCCCTAACATCTAAAATCCATTTCAATTTCTAGATGGTATTCTCCCTTCTCATTTATGACGTGGTCAAGAAAGAATCCCGCCAATTCCTCTTGAATTACTCGTATGCGATCATGTGGTAGGAGTTCATCCCGTATCTGCCACATCTAATTTAAAGAAGGGGGTCAATACATATATATGAATGAAACTCGACACAAATGATGGTAATAAAATGAAATTATGAATATTATTGTTTACGTACTTCATATTGTTTTTCAGAGTAGCCCCACTGAGAGGTCGCGTTGTAGATGAACTCGCAAACATAGTATCCACATAAATTATTCCTGCCTTCCTGCCACAAGCACTTTACGAGAAATAGAGTTCAATTAAACTGATAATCAAGCATGATAAATAGTATTGATGAAACTAGAATCAATGGGAGATGCACGGAACTAGCTATTACTACCTACTTTTGGGTGTGTAAATTGCAGCTCCCTCGGTAGTTCCGGAGCTATTCCGATGAACTCTTTCCAAACCCTGTCAGACAAAGAAAATAATTACTTGATGTCAGGAAATGAACAAAGTTGCCGATATGGTGCGATAATGATTGATTGAACTTACTTCTGGAGCATTGCAGTCATGTCCGCATAGTCCTGGAGATCTTTATGTCTCGAGTCTAAGACAGTTATGACTCCCCGTTCAAGCTTAATCTCTAGCAGAATAGAGTGGAAGCTACGCACGCATGCATAAGTCATTAATTAAATTACTATAATTAACCTCGAGTAAGTGAAACTGAATATGCACAAGACACTAACACTGATCACTTGAAGTTGTAAGGAAAGAATATTTTCCTTTTGTTTTGATTTTGAAGTAACGATTGTAGCAAGTTGTCCTAAGTATCTTTGACTCTATTTTTAACCGACCATTCATTTATGGTATCTGGGTTAATGAACCTAATGTCATAGATTTGTGCTTTTTTGCATTCGACGACCTTCAATCTGCATAATATAGTAAGGATAATTATATATACATGCAATGAAATGGCTGAGCTATAGAGACTTAATTACATAAGTAATACTTACAAACAGTAGCAAGTCATGAGTTGTTTGTCGAGGGCGTCTTGATTGTATAACTGGAATAACTCCACAAGTTGAACATGCATCACCTCAGTTCCAACGAGGTCGTGCTCCTCTTTAATTCCCATCATCAAACTATCCTTCCCAGACTTGCATGTATCCATGTACCATTCATGCAATCTTCGCATCATCGTTGTTAGAGGAGGAGGATCAGGTTTGACGAGAGGCTTCCCGTACTCGTATCTGAAGATATCTACCTCTAACATTTCAAACTATACATCATCGCTCAGGTAATCAGCAGGACTAGTACCGGGCACTAGCCCTGGATGATTAGCGGCAATATCGCTAGACACCCTGAGCGGGGGGCATGATTGCTTCGCATGTTCCCCGAGCCAGGGAATTTCTTTTCCACTTCTTCGTTGTGCTAATCTTGCATCGCTGGAAGTAATTCCCTACCGCCGCACATTTTTGTATGTCTGTTTAATACAGCGGAGATAGTTGGAATCCGGCGGAGGCGGTGGTGGTCGCTTCAGGGCATCCAGTGTTGGATTCAATTTCACTGGATCTATTGTTTCCTTCGGAGGTGGAGGTTTCCATGCAATATGGGCCTGCACTTCGGCTTCTACAATGTCATTGGTTTCCTTGTCAGTCCTCTCATATGCCAACTTTTCCGAAGCTTGAGACATGGAC
Organism: Triticum aestivum; assembly: GCF_018294505.1. Taxonomy (NCBI): domain Eukaryota; kingdom Viridiplantae; phylum Streptophyta; class Magnoliopsida; order Poales; family Poaceae; genus Triticum; species Triticum aestivum. The sequence goes on from NC_057804.1 coordinate 125,688,648, forward strand.
CGTATTTGAATTGCTTCCTGCCTCTGCTTGTACTGCTAGCCGCCGGAGCGGCGACGTATCTTTTGCGCCATTGCTGACGCGGTAGAGTCCGCTAACGCCGGAGGGGGCGGAGTGCCCCAACGCGCCGGAGGAGGCGGAGTGCCCTCATGCGCCGGAGGAGGCGGAGTGCCCTGACTCGCTGGATGAGGAGGAGGCGTCCAGTTTGGAAGCTTAATGTACTCGTTCCTCCATAGAGAGGTATTCCTTAAAGCAGCTCCTAGATGAATGTCCCCTTGACCTGAAGGGAAGTCAAGCTCCACCTCCTCAAATCCCTCCATTATTTCATCCACCGTCACAACATCATAGCCATGTGGAATCAGATGGCAATGAAAAGTTCCCTTAGCTTGAGGAGGTATAACTGAGCCGACCACCGCCTTCAAAGTCAGGTTCTGGAATTTTTCCATTAGCTCACAATTTTCAGCCTCCGTGATACTATCCACGGGGTAGCGAGGAGCCGTGAAATCAGGCTGAACAAGCTCTGTGGAAGCCATGCTGCTTCTCCACTGAGATGGTGGGGTAGCTTCAGGGACATCGTCGAAGCAAGGATCTTCGTGCCGCTGAGATGGTTGGCCGGTAGCTCGCTAGCTCTCAAGTTCCTCTAGCGCTGCTATTCTTCCATTGAGCTTCTCCATTTCGCTCGCTTCCACTTTCATCTTTCTCTCTCGGCTTCTGTAGCCACCGCTGCTGGGAAACCCATGCACCCATGGAACAAAGCCTGGTGTGCCTCGTGTTCGCCCAGGGTGCTCAGGATTTCCGAGGGCCTTTGTCAGCTCGTCCTTCACTCTCTCAGGAATGAATGTCCCTTCCTGCGCTGCCCTGATATATTTCTGAAGCTTCTTGATGAGTATTCCAAGTTGCTCGTTCGTCAATGACACTCCCCTGTTTCTGGGTCCAAAGTTCCCTCAACCCCGAAGAACCATGTCCTTGAATGATCTGGCCAGTTCAATGTCACTGGTTGGACCCCTTTAGCAAGCAGGTCTTGCTCAGCTTTGTCCCACAACGGCCGGGCTTTGTAGTAGCCACCTGACCTCGTGTGATGGTGATACTTCTTCTTTGCATCATTTTTCTTGTTTGCCACTGACCTTTTCAGACCCTTCTCCGATTTCTTGTAGGCCACAAATGCGGGCCAGTGATCTCTTATCTTCTATCGACCGGTGAATTCTGTAGTCTTGCCTTTGTCGACAAACGTTGTGTTCAACTCTTTCTTCCAGTTCCCGAATAGATGTGCCATCTAATTAAGAGCAAACACCTTGACCTTTGGCTCTATAACTGGGTTATTCGGATCCTCCTCTAGCGGGAGGCTGAAATTTGTCATTAGCGAGGTCCAAAGATCACCTTTTAGTCTATCCTAGACATAAGAAACTTCAGGATCGTCCTTACTCTTATTCCATTGCTGGATATTGATCGTGATGCTGTCCCTAACAATAGCTCTGCAATGAGATACAAATGTGTCATTGGTCCGCTTGGGAGCAATCGGTTGGCTATCATCCGCGATTTCGGTGATCGTGAACCTTTCATCCTGGTGCAACCTTTTCTTCGGGCCTCGTCTCCTTACGAAAGTTTGGCTCGATCCGAAGGGCTATAAAAGAAGAAAGAAGCATTAATATATGTACATACCAAAACAATTAATGCATCAAGTCAGCACAGGCTTAATTAATATATATACGTCGCCGAACTTTGCAATAGCTCTCTCCCTCATTCGGTCACCGGAGCCGTCATCATGATCTCCTTCCTCCGCCATTCAGTCACCGGAGCCATCATCATCTCCTTCCTCCTCCATTGTTGGATTACCGGAGCCGTCATCCTCTCCTTCCTGACCATCGTTGTCATTGAGAAACGACAAGGGATCACCTCCGCCGCGGATTATATCCCCCAACAACTCTTCTTGTTCCAAGTCTCTGTCCATGGTTTCTGCAAATATTACAACATGGCAATATGTACAAACATGAGAGATGGATATATTAATGGAAAACATAGACCTATAGCTAATGATAACAAGGAATCATATGCATATATGAGCGATGGATTATTTGTGAACCGCCTCTCTCATGCATGTTCGACGTCCCCCCTCATGTCGAAGTTATCAGGCCAGGGTTATACTTTTAGGAGAGGACACTTTGTAAAAAATAGTCGCTATGCAGGGAGGGGGTAGATCGACAATGCTGCTCTTTCTTCTAGGGTTTGGGTGGCCTCGAGAATTGGTAAATTTGGGTGGCTTCGACAATGTTTCTAGGGTTTGGGATGGCCTCGACAACACTTCTAGGGTATGTGGTGGCCTAGACAATGCTTCTAGGGTTTGGGGTGGCCTCTTCAACGCTCTTTTAGGTTGGTAAATTTGGGTGGCCTCGGCAACTCTTCTAGGGTTTGGGGTACGGTGGCCTCAACAACGCTTCTAGGGTTTGGGGTGGCCTCGACAATGCTTCTAGGGTTTGGGGTGGCCTCGACAACTCTTCTAGGGTTTGGGGTAGCCTCGACAATGCTTTTTTAGTCCCGGTTTGGGTGGACTCGAGAGTTGGTCGGGTGAGAGGGGGTTGATTGACGTCCCCCTCATGTCGAAGTTACCGAAATTTTTCTATATGAACAAAAAATTCCACATGACATGTCCGACGAGCGGACCGCTTCTCTCTCATGCATGTCCGATGCCCCCGTCATGTCGAAGTTATCGGGGAGGGGGTAGATCGACAACGACATCGCTATTTCTTCTAGGGTTTGGGTGACCCTCGAGAGTTGGTTGAGCGAGCGTACTGTCGTAGTTTTGAGCTTCTGGATGATGAGGAAGAAGTGCCTCTGAGAGAGAGGAGAAGGAGGGGCAGGGCCTCGACCGGGAGGACAGCCAAGGGTCAGGTGCCTCAATTGACATCGGCACCAGAGACGGTGGTCTAGCGATCCGGAGATCCAGCTTGGGACAATGTTACTTTTGCCAATCCACTATCGACTGACCATCCTTCGGCATCGACTGCTCAAATCTTTGCCGCGCCCGCACAACTCCATGCTTCAGATCCTGTGACCGCTCCGACTGTACTGCCATCGTTGCTCTTTGCTGCCTACCACACTCTAGACGACTCGTCGAGTGCTGCCAGGGAGGCCCTTCTCCAAGCAAACCTTGTGATGGAACAGATGAAGATGGTGCAGGAGGCCAGTCAGGTTGCCTACAATGCCAGCACCGATCCGCAGGTCAATGTCAAGGTTAGTTGGTTTACAACTGGTCTCTTGATTAGTGGTAGTTGCGACTGTTGCTTCATTGCCTGTAAGGTGTCTTTGGATGAGCGTTTTGGAACCTTTTATGTGCATCTATCATGGGTCTGCATTTCACATCCAATCACCCACTAGGTGTTCTGACTTAGTGTTGAATAGTTCTTTCACTTGAGTCGACCAGGTTGAGTTGATGAATCAGTGGGGACACGCAGAGTGCACCCACTGGGTGTAATTCTCGAGACCGTGGTCGACTGCTGGTAGTCAGCTGGGGTTTGTGAATCTCGTCTTCTTTGTTTTTTTCACTCATGCTGGGTAGACCATGCCGAGTGGAAAATCGGACCAGTGGGGGCACACCAAGTGCACCCACTAGGTGTAGTCCCGGAGAGTACTGTTGAATGTTTGATTTGGCGGTAGTCTTAGAGAAATTTTCCCTGTGATTGACTTTTGTTCCCGTCGACTGACATATTTTATTTTCTGACCGCAGAAATCTTGTGATCTTGGAGCTCAATTTGCTGAACTGGATAAGAAGCAGATCAGCCTTAACTTTGATCTGGAGCTGGCCAAGAAGAATCTCAAGAAAGCCCAGGACGAAGCAAGTACCATGGGAGGTAACAATTCGTCGACTGTCCACCTTATGACTCTTTTTTTCTTTTAATCTCGTTGAATTGAGTGAATTCACTTGAACAGATGTACGTAGTGAAAACCATCAACTCCAAGATCGTCTGAAGAATGTTATTTCTTTATAGAAAATGAAGCAGGATCTGGAGAAGAAGGATCAAGACCTTGCCACAGCTCAGAAGGAAGCACGAGAGAAAATGACACTTGCTAACAAGAAGCTGGCCTCAGTCAACAAGTTGGAAGAGGAGAACTCTAAGCCAAAGATTGCCATAACTGAAGCCAACCAGGAGGTCGCGAGGCTGAAGAAGGAAAAGGAAAACTTGACTGGCGAGGTTGGAAGTCTCAAGGCCAAAAAGGGTGAACTGGAGGTTTATCTGGGACAGCTTGCTAAGAAGCTGATCTTGAAACTTGAAGGTATTTCCTTTGTCCGACTGATTTGTTGATGTCAATGGACGTGTCTTGTTAAATCGTCGACTCACTGCTTTTCTGACTGTGTAGAACTTTGTCAAGACTTCAAAGCAGAAACTGGGCGGGTCGAGACAGGTCTTGACCCCATAAACTCTCATGTCAAAGATGACGTTGCGATGAACGTATTGCGATTGGAGTCTCATCTGAACAATGCTGTGGATTATCTCGCTTGGCTGAAGGCGGCAATGTCGTGGATCGACTCTGAACTCTGGCCTCAAACAAAACTCCCAAAGGATCTCGAGTCTTTGATGACTCGACTGAATGAAATTCCTGGTCGAGTGCAGAGTGGAAGAAGTCGTTTGCTCGCTGTGGCGCTGGTGTTGCTCTGTCGTTGGTCCGATTCCACTTCAAGGATGTCAGAGAAGACAAGCTGGCAGCTCTCAAGGTTGCCAACACTAAGAAGCTCAGCTTCTAGTCTTTCATGGACACCTTCCTTGACACCGCCAATCGAATTATAGACAACATTGACGTTGACAGCTTCGTCGAGCCAGCAAGTCCTCCTCCTGCCGAGTGAACAAACATTATGCCCCACCTTTATTTGCCTCAGAATGCTGAGTGGTTATGTAACCATTAAACTCTTTCAGGCCTGATGCCTGAGTACTTCTGCTCGCTGCGGTTCTGAACCTTTGCGGGATTTATCTGAACTTGGTTTTCTTTGAATATGATGGCTTTGCCTTTATCGCTTTTGAATGTCTTTCATTTCCGAGTGAAACTTGACCTTTTCACCTTTCTTCGAGTGGCTCCGATGATGTATTCAATCGACACCTTGTCGTCCTTGCGGATTGGGATGGAGCGTACATTGTACTTGTGGCGCAACTCAGACATTGTGTCCAGTCGACACCTCATCGTCCTTGCGGATCAAGATGGAGCGTACGTTGTACGTCTGACGTAGCTTAGAGGATCTTTGTGACTTAGGCGAGAACGGGGTCGCAGCTAAGCCCCCGAGCTGGAGGATTGCTCTCTACCTGGAGTGTTTTTTCAACTTAGGCGAGTACGGGGTCGTAGCTAAGCCCCCGAGTGGGAGGATTGCTCTCCACTCCGAGTGTTTTTTAACTTAGGCAAGGACAGGGTCACAGCTAAGCCCCCGAGTGGGAGGATTGCTCTCCACTCGGAGTGTTTTTTTAACTTAGGCAAGTACGGGGTCACAGCTAAGCCCCTGAGTGGGAGGATTGCTCTCCACTCGGAGTGTTTATTAACTTAGGCGAGTATGGGGTTGCAGTTAAGCCCCCGAGTGGGAGGATTGCTCTCCACTCGGAGTGTTTTTTAACTTAGGTGAGGACGGGGTCGCAGCTAATCCCCTGAGCGGGAGGATTGCTCTCCACTCGGAGTGTTTTTTAACTTACACGAGTACAAGGTCGCAGCTAAGCCCCCGAGTGGGAGGATTACTCTCCACTCGGAGTGGTTTTTAACTTAGGAGAGGATGGGGTTGCAGCTAAGCCCCCGAGTGGGGGGATTGCTCTCCACTTAGAGTGTTTTTTAACTTAGGCAAGGATGGGGTCGCAGCTAAGCCCCTGAGTGGGAGGATTGCTCTCCACTCAGAGTAGATGAGTATGGGGTCGCAGCTAAGCATCCGAGTGGGAGGATTGCTCTCCACTCGAAGGGTTTTTTAACTTAGGCGAGTACGGGGTCGCAGCTAAGCCCCCGAGTGAGAGCTCTCCACTCGGAGTATTTTTTTTTAACTTAGGCGAGTACGGGGTCGCAGCTAAGCCCCAGAGTGGGAGGATTGCTCTCGACTCGGAGTGTTTTTGATTTAGGTGAATCAGGTTCGCGGCTACCCATTGGGGGATTCGGACACAAATGATTACGGGAAATAAATCGTCAAGATACTGCAAAAATCTTGTCTTTGGTAAGCAAACTGAAGTACTCTTATTACAACTCGTCGGGTCGAGTGATATTAGGTGTAAAAAGGACGAAGCAGCTCTGCGTCCCATGCGTGTGGCTTGTCCATATTCTTGGCTACGTTGTAGATGTGGTACGCCTTGTTGTGAAGCACCTAGGTGATGATGAAGGGACCTTCCCAGGCCGGAGCAAGCTTGTGAGGCCGTTTCTGATCCACTCGGAGTACAAGGTCTCCTTCCTGGAACGCTCGACCTCTGACATTACGGGTGTGGAATCAATGTAGATCTTGCTGATAGATGGTCGACCGAATCAAAGCCATCTCGCGTTCTTCTTCCAGGAGATCAACTGCGTCTTCGCGTGCTTGTCCTGCTTCAGCTTCTGAGAAGAGTTCCACCCGGGGAGCATTGTCCAGCAAGCCACTCGGAAGCACAGCCTCAGCGCCGTACACTAGGAAGAAAGGGGTTCGGTCAGTCGACCGGTTCGGCGTTGTTCTCAGCCCCCATAGGACAGATGGTAACTTAGTCACCCAAGCTCCAGTAGCGTGCTTGAGGTCGCGCATTAGTCGGGGTTTCAGCCCTTGAAGGATCAATCCATTCACCCTTTCTGCTTGTCCATTCGACTGCGGGTGTGCAACAGATGCATAATCAACCCGAGTGCCTTGGGAAGCACAAAATGCCTTGAACTCATCAGAATCAAAATTGGAGCCGTTATCTATGATAATACTGTGAGGGACTCCATATCTGAATATCAACTCCTTGATGAAACTGAAGACAGTGCTTGAGTCAAGGTTTTTGATGGGCTTGGCTTGTCGACTGCTACGAGCAAATGAGTGAAACCACTTCTGCTAGTCTTGAAGGGTCCGACCATATCCAACCCCTAGACTGCAAATGGCCAGACGAGTGGAATTGTCTTCAAAGCAGACGCAGGCTTGTGAGACATGTTGGAGTAGAACTGGCACCCTGCACACTTGTCGACTATATCTTTTGCCATCTCATTTGCACGAGGCCAATAGAATCCCGATCGGTATGCTTTGGCCACGATGGTCCGAGAGGACGCATGGTGACCACAGGTTCCCGAGTGGATATCATTTAGGATCATTCGACCTTCTTCTGGGATGATGCAGCATTGAGCCACTCCTGTGACACTTTCTCTATAAATCTGTCCTTTTATCATGGTGAAAGCTTTCAATTGACGGACTATCTGGCGAGCCTCATCCTCATCCTCATCCTTTGAGACTTCTTGCCTGAGTATGTACGCGATGTACGGTACCGTCCAATCGGGCGTGATCACCAAGACTTCCATGATCAGGTCAACCACAACTGGGACTTCGATCTCAGTCGGATCGGTTGAACTCTTCGGTTGTGGGGTCTCTTCCTTGAAGGGATCTTCTTGTACTAACAGGGTGTGGAGATGATCCAAGAACACATTTCTAGGAATAGGCTTCCGAGTGGAACCTATCTTTGCCAGGTCATCGGCAGCTTGATTCTTGATTCTGGGAATGTGGTGGAGCTCTAACCCCTCAAACTTCTTCTCTAGCTTTCTCACTGCATTGCAATAACCGGTCATTGGTGGACTCTTGACGTCCCATTCCTTCATTACTTGATTAACCACTAAGTCTGAGTCGCCATATACCATCAAGCGCCGGACGCCGAGTGAAATGGCCATATGCAACCCATACAATAGCGCCTCATACTCAGCTTCATTGTTTGAATAATCAAAGTGAATCTGGAGGACATAACTGAGCTTGTCTCCTCGTGGGGACACTAAAACCACTCCTGCACCAGAGCCATTGAACATATTGGATCCATCAAAGAACATGGTCCAATGTTCCGACTGAACCTGGGTCGGCTGTTGTTGTTCCGTCAACTCTGCGAGGAAGTCTGCAATTGCTTGAGACTTGATGGCCTTCTTTGCCTCAAACTTGATATCTAAAGGAAGGAGTTCAATCGCCCATTTTTCCACTCGACCAGTTGCATCTCTTATTCAGAATTTCTGATAATGGGGTGTCACTAACGACTAAAACTGAGTGGTCTGAAAAGTAGTGTGCAACTTTCTTCGTGGTTAGGTAAATCCCATAAACAAGCTTCTGATAATGAGGATATCTCTGCTTGGATGGGGTCAAGACTTCTGAAATGTAATACATAGGGCGCTGAACTTTGAAGGCTTTGCCTTCTTCTTCCCGCTCGACCATGAGCACTATGCTAACAACTTGTCCAGTGGATGCAATGTAAAGCAGTAAGGGCTCCTTGCTGACTGGAGCAGCAAGCACCAGCTGGGTGGAAAGCAGGGCTCTGAGCTCTTCAAACGCTGCTTCAGCTTCGTCATTCCACTCAAATTTGTCAGACTTCTTCATCAATCGGTAAAGAGGCAATGCCTTTTCACCAAGGCGTGAGATGAATCGACTCAATGCAGCCAAACAACCAGTAAGCTTTTGAACATCATGCACACGTACATGGCACTTCATTTGGAGGATTGTGCCAATCTTCTCTGGATTCACATCGATTCCTTGTTCGGAAATGAGAAAACCGAGTAGCTTTCCGCTTGGGACTCCGAATGTGCACTTTGATGGATTGAGCTTGATATCATATCTTCTTAAGTTGGCAAAGGTTTCAGCGAGGTCAGTCAGCATGTCAGAACCTTTGCGTGACTTAACCATTATGTCATCATGTATGCTTCCACATTCTGACTAATTTGAGTGAGCCACTTCTGAATCATGCGCATGAATATGGCACCAGCATTCTTGAGGCCAAAGGGCATAGTAACATAGCAAAAACACCCGAACAGGGTGATGAAAGCTGTCTTTAACTCGTCGGGTCCATACAGTCGGATCTGATGGTACCCGGAATAAGCATCCAAAAAGGATAGTCGCTCACATTCCGCAGTTGAGTCGACTATCTGGGCGATGCAGGGAAGAGGAAAATAATCTTTCGGGCAGGCCCGATTGATGTGCTTGAAGTCAATACACATTCGAAGTGATTTATCTTTATTGGGGACCGTAACAACATTGGCGAGCCACTCAGAGTGGTATATCTCATGGATGAACTCGACAGCCAGAAGCCGAGCCACCTCCTCGCCAATCGCCTTTCTTTTCTCCACGGTGAACCGACGGAGATGCTCCTTAACGGGTTTTTCCTTTGGGTCGAATCGCAAACGGTGCTCAGCCAGTCCCCTGGGTACACCTCACATGTCGGATGGCTTCCATGCAAAGATGTCCCAGTTCTCATGGAGGAGTTGGATGAGCACTTCTTCCTATTTGTTGTCGAGTGTCGTTGAGATATGGGTCGGAGCAACATTGGGGTCAGTCGGGTGAATGTGGACTGGCTTGGTCTCGCCGGCCGACTGAAATGCGGACTCCGAGGCAGGCCTCTTGGCACGTAGCAAATCACTCGGATCTGCTGTCTTCTGGTACTCTTGAAACTCTACAGCTTCCATATTCTCATCTGCTATCTTCGCGCCGTCCTGAAGACAATCTTCTACTCTCTGCTGGTTACCGGTGACCGTGATCACGCCTTTGGGGCCAGACATATTCATCTTGAGGTATACATAACATGGTCGAGCCATGAAACTAGCATAGGCAGGTCTGCCCAAAATGGCATGATAAGCACTTTCGAAATCCACTACCTCAAACATCAAATTTTCCTTGCGGTAATTCTTCTCATCGCCGAAAACCACGTCAAGAGTGATCTGACCGAGTGAGTCGACCTTCTTTCCTGGGATGATTCCATGGAATCGCATGTTGCTCTTGCTGAGCTTGGACATCGGGATGCCCATCCCTTTGAGGGCCTCAGCGTACAGGATATTCAGACCACTGCCACCATCCATCAGAACCTTGGTCAGTCAGGTGCCCCCAACGACTGGGTCGACCACCAACGCTTGTCATCCAGGGGTAGCAACGCGTGGCGGGTGATCAAATTGGTCGAATGTAATAGGGATTTTTGACCACTTCAAATACCTTGTTGTTGCCGGAGCAACCATGTTCACCTCTCTGTTAATACCTTTCGGTCGACTTTTGCTCTCGAGATCAGCAAAGTCACCAAGGTGGCATTAACATTGGGATAATGATACGTCTCCAATGTATCTATAATTTATGAAGCATTCATGCTATTTTATTATCTGTTTTGAATGATTATGAGCTTTATTATACACTTTTATATTACTTTTGGGACTAATCTATTAACCGGAGGCCCAACCCATATTGTTGTTCGATTGCCTGTTTCAGTATTTCAAAGAAAAGTAATATCAAATGGAGTCCAAACGGAACGAAACCTTCGGCAGCGTGATTTTTGGGAAGAATATGATCCGGGAGACTTGGAGTTCAAGCCAGGGGAGCTTCGAGGAAGCCAGGAGATAGGAAGGCGCGCCCACCCCTCCTAGGCGCGCCCCCTGTCTCGTGGGCCCCTCGAGCACCCCCCGACTGACTTCTTTCGCCTATATAGTCCCACGTACCCTAAAACATCGACAACGAAGATAGATCAGGAGTTCCACCGCCGCAAGCCTCTGTAGCCACCAAAAACCTCTCGGGAGCCCGTTCCGGCACCCTGCCGGAGGGGGGATCCCTCACCGGTGGGCATCTTCATCATCCCGGCGTTCTCCATGACGAGGAGTGAGTAGTTCACCCTCGAGGCTGAGGGTATGTACCAGTAGCTATGTGTTTGATCTCTCTCTCTCTCATGTTCTCTCTCGTGTTCCCTCTATGGCATGATCCTGATGTATCCCGAGCTTTGCTATTATAGTTGGATCTTATGATGTTTCTCCCCCTCTACTCTCTTGTGATGAATTGAGTTTTCCTCTTGAAGTTATCTTATCGGATTGAGTCTTTAATGATTTGAGAACACTTGATGTATGTCTTGCCGTGCTTATCTGTGGTGACAATGGGATATCATGTGCCACTTGATGTATGTTTTGGTGACCAACTTGCGGGTTCCGCCCATGAACCTATGCATAGGGGTTGGCACACGTTTTCGTCTTGACTCTCCGGTAGAAACTTTGGGGCACTCTTTGAAGTACTTTGTGTTGGTTGAATAGATAAATCTGAGATTGTGTGATGCATATCGTATAATCATGCCCACGGATACTTGAGGTGACAATGGAGTATCTAGGTGACATTAGGGTTTTGGTTGATTTGTGTCTTAAGGTGTTATTCTAGTATGAACTCTATGATAGATTGAGCGGAAAGAATAGCTTCATGTTATTTTACTACGAACTCTTGAATAGATAGAACAGAAATGATAACTTTGAGGTGGTTTCGTACCCTACCATAATCTCTTCGTTTGTTCTCCGCTATTAGTGGCTTTGGAGTGACTCTTTGTTTCATGTTGAGGGATTGTTATATGATCTATCTATGTTATTATTGTTGAGAGAACTTGCACTAGTGAAAGTATGAACCCTAGGCCTTGTTTCCTACCATTGCAATACCGTTTACGCTCACTTTTATCGCTTGCTACCTTGCTGTTTTTATAATTTCAGATTACAAATACCTTTATCTATCATCCATATTGCACTTGTATCACCATCTCTTCGCCGAACTAGTGCACCTATACAACTTACCATTGTATCGGGTGTGTTGGGGACACAAGAGACTCTTTGTTATTTGGTTGCAGGGTTGTTTGAGAGAGACCATCTTAATCCTACGCCTCCCACGGATTGATAAACCTTAGGTCATCCACTTGAGGGAAATTTGCTACTGTCCTACAAACCTGTGCACTTGCAGGCCCAACAACGTCTACAAGAAGAAGGTTGTGTAGTAGACATCAAGTTCTTTTTTGGCGCCGTTGCCGGGGAGGTGAGTGCTTGAAGGTATATCTTTAGATCTAGCAATCGGATCTTTTTGTTTCTTGTTTTATCACTAGTTTTTATTCTATAAAAGAAAACTACAAAAAAATGGAATTGAGTTTGTCTCATACGCTTCATCTTTTTAATATCTTTCATGAAAATGATGGAAAGGAAAATTGTGCTCAAGTGCTAGAAGAAGAAATCTACAAAATTTTTGTCACTAAATCTTTGAATGATGAGCATGATTGCAATGTTGTTAGTATGAACTCTTTGAATATCCATAGTACTAATGATGATTGCACTAGTCATGAAGAAAATATCTCTTATGAGCATGTCAACTTTTGTGGAGTGCATGTTTGCATGAACACACCGAATAGAGAAGATATATATTGCAAGAGGCATAAGTATTTAGAAACTAAAAGGTTGCAAGAAAGTCTTGATGTTTGTGCTGAAAAATTCAATATTTTTCGCGGTCCTTGTGAACTTTGCAGTGAACGTGGTCATTTAAATCTCCAATGCAAATTGTTTCATGACCAAATCGTATCCAAAAATTGTGATAATTTGATTACCCTTGAGCATCATAAAGAGCTTAGTCTTCTTTTGGGGTATGAAGAAATGAAATGTATAACTGAGGGTATTCCAAAATTTAATCTTGATAGATTTGTTGATTTTGATCTAGAGAAGATTTATTAGTATTGTACGGTGAATTGCATTGAAAATCCTTATATTGCCAATTACCTAAAGAAAAGAAAGCAAATAGAAGATGATGAGAATACTAATGAAAGGGAAGAGACTTCCCATTATCCTCCTATTATTTCTTATGATGAATCAGGTATCGAGGAGGATCATTTTACTCAACCAATCTCATCAATAAAGAGCTCAAGGAAGAGGGTTGAACCCACACATAATGTGAAGAAGAAAAGGAAGAGAAGGAGTAGCAAAGGTAAAAAGGTATCCCTCTCAAATGATGTTGCTCCTACTACTCATCGTGATGATGATTATTGCTACAGTATTGGTGCTATCCATACAATTAATGATGAGAGTGATTATGCTTATAATATGAAAAGGCCCAAGCTTGGGGAAGCTATGTTTGATGAGGATGAAATATTTTAGAATACATTTGCTGAAATTAATGATTGTCCCAAGCTTGGGGATTCTATGTTTAATGAAGATGATATTTTTAGCCTCCCATGTTTTGATATGCAAAGTTGTTATGAGGATAGGATGCCTATTTATGATGATTATATTGATGAAAGTGGGTTTGGAAGAGTGTCAACTTTAGGTAGTATTGATCCCACTAATTTGGAGGATATTGAATCTTATTGTGATGAATATGAAAGTGGATTTGGAAGAGTGTCAACTTTATTTAGTGATTCCACTATCTTGGGAGAGGTTTCAATCGATTATGATGAGAATGAAGTTGCTACTTATGATGATTATTGTGATGAAACTAATGCTATAAAAAGTAGTGATGATTATATTTATAAAACTTGTCATGATTATGATTACCCTTTCTCTGAACATTACTCTTTTAATGTGGAGACAATTTATAGTATTCAAGTCTCTTATGATACTCCCACCATTCCGAATGAGAAGAATTTTGCTTATGTGGAGAGTAGTAAATTTTCTATTCTTGTAGATCATGAAAAGAATGCTTTATGTGCTGATTATATTGTTGAATTCATTCATGATGCTACTGAAAATTATTATGAGAGAGGAACATATGCTTGTAGGAATTGCAATAATGTCAAGTTTCCTCTCTATGTGCTTAAAATCTTGAAGCTATGCTTGTGTTACCTTCCTATGCTAGTTGATTATTGTTCCCATAAGTTGTTTGCTCACAAAATCCCTATGCATAGGAAGTGGGTTATACTTAAATGTGCTAGTCATATTCTTCATGATGCTCTCTTTATCTTTCAATTCTTATCTTTTATGTTAGCATCATTGCCATCATCGTGCCTAGCTAGAAAGGCATTAAAGAAAAGCGCTTGTTGGGAGACAACCCAATATTTACCCTTACTGTTTTTGTGTGTTCACATGATTATGCTCCTCTAGTAATCATGTTTTATTGCTTTTGTTTCAATAAAGTGACAAGTAGAACCTTTGGGGAGACTTGGGTGAAGTTTATATGCTCTTGCTGGAAAAAACAGAAACTTTAGCGCTCACGAGAATAGCTGCCATTTTTTACTGGAGAGTGCTTTTAGGTTGATTCTTTTTGAAGATGATTAATAGACAAATTCCTCAGGTCCACCTATTTATTTAAGAATTTTTTGGGTTACATAAGTATACGTTTGATACATATTACTACAGACAGTTCTGTTTTTAACAGATTCTGTTTTCATTGTGTTGTTTGCTTATTTTGATGAATCTATGAATCATAGAAAAGTTGGAATACCGTAGGTTTAACACCAATATAAATAAAGAATTAGGTCATTACAGTACCTTAAAGTGGTGATTTGTTTTCTTACACTAATGGAACTTACGAGTTTTGTTTTGAGTTTCGTGTTGTGAAGTTTTCAAGTTTTGGGTAAAGATTCGATGGACTATGGAATAAGGAGTGGTAAGAGCCTAATCTTGGGGATGCCCAAGGCACCCCAAGGTAATATTCAAGGACAACCAAGATCCTAAGCTTGGGTATGCCCCGGAAGGCATCCCCTCTTTCGTCTTCGTTCATCGGTAACTTTACTTGGAGCTATATTTTTATTCGCCACATGATATGTGTTTTGCTTGGAGAGTCATTTTATTTTGTTAGTATTTGCTTTCTGTTATTTATAATAATGTTTTTCATCTATATTTTCAATAAAAATGTCAAGGATAGCCTTTACCATGCTTATTTTGCTTGTATACATGCTGCTGTTTGAAAACAGAAAGTTTGCCGCTGTTGCAAAAATTCCCTAGAAAAGTCAGAGAGTGATATAATGTTGAATCTTTTTGCATAATGAGCTATGATAAATCTTTTACATAGTAGTATTTTTATTATAATTTTTGGAGTTAGGTAAGTATGATGAATTTTGCATTCTTTACAGACTATACTGTTTTGGCAGATTGCTGTTATGTTTGCATTGTTTGCATATGTTTGCTTGTTTAATGATTCTATTTTAGGATAGGAGTATTAAATATGCAGAGACATTTAGTATTAAATGTTGAATAATAATGTTTGTGATTTGTTACAGTAGAAAATGATAAGGTTTTGCATTGGTTTATACTAACCTATCTCACGAGTTCTTGTTGAGTTCGGTGTGGATGAAGCTTTTATAAAAAGAGAAACCATGATATGAGAGGAATTAAGGAGACACAAAAGTTCAAGCTTGGGGATGCCCAAGGCACCCCAAGATAATATTTCAAGAAGTCTCAAGCATCTAAGCTTGGGGATGCCCCGGTAGGCATCCCACCTTTCTTCTTCAACAACTATCGGTTAGTATCGGTTGAACCTAAGTTTTTGTTTCTTCACATGAGTTGTGCTATCCTTGCAATGTCATTTTGTTTTGCTTTGCTTGCTGTTTGAATAAAATACCAAGATATGAAATTCTTAAATGAGAGAGAGTCTTCATATAGCTACATAATTATTTAGCTACTTATTGATCTTCACTTATATCTTTTTGGAGTAGCTTTTCATTTACTCGTGTGCTTCACTTATATCCTATGAGTAAATGGTTGAATGAGTCAAATGTCATAAATCCGAAATTATATATGCTTAATATGCTTATGCCATGGGGAGTAATGACTTCACATCTAAGAAGTAGAGGTTGTAAATTTATTGACGGTTAGCAAGCATTGTATTAGTCATTTGAACAATTCATGAAAGAATATTGAAGGAAGAGAGATTTCACATATAAATATATTATCATAGACATCTTTTATAATTGTGAGCACTCATTAAGTATGACATGCTAAAGAGTTGATGTTGGACAAGGAAGACAACTTGATGGGTTATGTTTTCTCACATCTCAGTTAAAGTATATTGTCATGGATCATTCAAACATGTTGAGCTTGCCTTTCCCCCTCATGCTAGCCAAAATTCCTAGCACCAAGTAGAGATACTACTTGTGCTTCCAAATATCCCTAAACCTAGTTTTGCCATGAGAGTCCACCATATCTACCTATGAATTGAGTAAGATCCTTCAAGTAAGTTGTCATCAGTGCAAGCAATAAAAATTGCTCTCTAAATATGCATGACTTATTAGTGCGGAGAAAATAATCTTTGTACGATCTTGTTATGGAAGAAATAAAAGCGACGGACTGCATAATAAAGGTCCATATACAAGGGGCAATATAAAGTGACGTTCTTTCGCATTAAGATTTTGTGTATCCAACCCTAAAAGCGCATGGCAACCTCTGCTTCCCTCTGCGAAGGGCCTATCTTTTACTTTATGTCTTTTACTTTATGCAAGAGTCAAGGTGATCTTCACCTTTCCCTTTTTTCATTTTATCCTTTAGCAAGCACTTTGTGTTCGGGTGATCCTGATATATATATATATCCAATTGGCTGTAATTTAGCATGAACTATTATTGTTGACATCACCCAAAGGTGAATACGTTTGGAGGCAACATTATAAGCCCCTATCTTTCTCTGTGTCTGACTAAAACTCCATAACCACAAGTATTGCGTGAGTGTTAGCAATTGTAGAAGACTATATGATAGTTGAGTATGTGGAGTTTGCTAAATTAAAGCTCTGACATAGACCCTTCCTAAAAATAAGATGAATTGCAATTGTTTGATGACTAAGAATGAAGTTTGCTAGTTTTCAAGAAAGTTTATGCTTTGACATGTGAATAGCTTGTTACTTTATCATGAAAAGTTTTATGAGATGAACTACTGTTATGACATATAAAACATGCTAGAAAAGGTGATTGAAATTATCATTGATCAAACTTGTGCACCTGTGATGACCCACAAGTGTAGCGGATCTATCATAGTCCTTTCGATAAGTAAGAGTGTCAAACCCAACGAGGAGCAGAAGGAAATGATAAGCGGTTTTCAGTAAGGTTTTCTGCAAGCACTTAAATTGTAGGTGATAGATAGTTTTGTGATAACATAAATAGTAACGAGTAACAAGTAAACAAAGTAAATAAGGTGCAGCAAGGTGGCTCAATCCTTTATGTAGCAAAGGATAAGCCTGGAAAATTTCTAATAATAATAAAGGAGCTCCCGAGGACACATTGGGAATTATTGTCAAGCTAGTTTTCATCACACTCATATGATTCGCGTTCGGTACTTTGATAATTTGATATGTGGGTGGAGCGGTGCTTGGGTACTGCCCTTACTTGGACAAGCATCCCACTTATGATTAACCCCTATTGCAAGCATCCGCAACTACAACAAAAGTATTAAGGTAAACCTAACCATAGCATGAAACATGTGGATCCAAATCAGCCCCTAATGAAGCAACGCATAAAATAGGGTTTAAGCTTCTGTCACTCTAGCAACCCATCATCTACTTATTACTTCCCTATGCCCTCCTCTAGGCCCAATAATGGTGAAGTGTCATGTAGTCGACGTTCACATGACACCACTAGAGGAGAAGACACCATTCATCTCATCAAAATATCGAACGAATACCAAATTCACATGACTACTAATAGCAAGACTTCACCCATGTCCTTAGGAACTAAAGTAACTACTCACAAAGCATATTCATGTTCATAATCAGAGGTGTAATAATATGCATTAAGGATCTGAACATATGATCTTCCACCAAGTAAACCAATAAGTATCAACTACAAGGAGTAATCAACACTACTAGCAACCCACAGGTACCAATTTGTGGTTTTGGATACACGATTGGATACAAGAGATGAACTAGGGTTTGAGAGGAGATGGTGCTGTTGAATATGTTGATGGAGATTGACCCCCTCCCGATGAGAGGATCGTTGGTGATGACGTTGGTGATGATTTCCCCCTCCCGGAGGGAAGTGTCCCCGGCAGAACAGCTCCACCTGAGCCCTAGATTGATTCGCCAAGGTTCCGCCTCGTGGCGGTGGAGTTTCGTCCCGTAAGCTTGCCCCCGATTTTTTCCAGGGTAAAAGTGATGATATAGCAGAAGATGGACGTCGGAGGCCCACCAGGGGCCCTAGGAGATAGGGGGCACGCCCTATAGGGGGGTGCCCCCTGTCTCCTGGACAGGGTGTGGGCCCCCTGGCCTATTTCTTTCGCTTAGAAATTCTTATAAATTCCAAAAAGTTGTTTCATGGAGTTTCAGGACTTTTGGAGTTGTGCAGAATAGGTTTCCAATGTTTGCTCCTTTTCCAGCCATAATTCCAGCTGCCGGCATCCCCCCTCTTCATGGTGAACCTTGTAAAATAAGAGAGAATAGCCATAAGTATTGAGATATATTGTGTAATAACAGCCCATAATGCAATAAATATTGATATAAAAGCATGATGCAAAATGGACATATCAACTCCCGCAAGCTTAGACCTCGCTTGTCCTCAAGCGGAAGCCGATATCGAAAAATATGTCCACATGTTTAGAGATAGAGGTGTCGATAAAAATAAAATACGGACATGAGGGCATCATGATCATTCTTATAACAGCAACATATAAAGATTCCATCATATAATTTCTTATGCTCAAGTAACAATCAATTCACAATATCAAGTATGGTTCACAAACTTCATTAAGAACTAACAAACTATACTCTCAGTCATTGGAGCAATCGCAATTTATCATAATATCAGAAAGAGTCAACAATAGAGCCTTGCAGCAAGTCCACATACTCAACTATCATATAGTCTTCTACATTGCTAACACTCATGCAATACTTGTGGTTATGGAGTTTTAGACGGACACTGAGAAAGATAGGGGCTTATTGTGTTGCCTCCCAACGTATTCACCTTTAGGTGATGTCAACAATAATAGCCCATGCTAACGAACATCCAATTGGATATGTATATCACGATCTTTCAAACACAAGGAGCTTGCCAAAGGATAAAATGAAAAAGGGAAAGGTGAAGATCACCTTGACTCAAGCACAAAATAAAAGCATAAAGTAAGAACATGACGTAAAAGATAGGCCCTTCGTAGAGGGAAGCAGAGGTTGTCATGCACTTTTAGGGTTGGATACACAAAATTTTAATATGAAAGAACGTCACTTTATATGTCACTTGTGTATGGACCTTTATTATGCAGTCCATCACTTTTATTGCTTCCATAACAAGACATTATAAAGCTTATTTTCTCCGCACTAATAAATCATGCATAATTAGGGAGCAATTTTTATTGCTTGCACCGATGACAACATACTTGAAGGATCTTACTCAATCCATAGGTAGATATGGTGGACTTTCATGGCAAAACTGGGTTCAAGGATATTTGGAAGCACAAGTAGTATCTCTACTTGGTGCTAGGAATTTGGCTAGCATGAGAGGGAAAGGCAAGCTCAACATGTTCGGAAGGTCAATGACAACATACTTTAACTGAGATGTGAGAAAACATAAACCATTACGTTGTCTTCCTTGTCCACCGTCAACTCTTTTAGCATGTCATACTTAATGAGTGCTCACAATCATAAAAGATGTCCAAGATAGTGTATTTATATGTGAACCCCTCTTTCCTTATTACTTCCTATTAATTGCAACGATGACCAAGGCTACGTTCATCAACTCTCAACAACCTTTATGCCTCATACTTTCTATGTTTGAAGTTATTACTATCCATAAGATCAATATGAACTCTTTTATTCTTTCTATTTTTCTCAAGATCATAGCAACAAAGCAAAGCCCTTGACTCAACACTAATCTTTATTATAGATAACTCACGGACTCGAATACAAAAAGAGAGCACTAAGCAAAACTCAAAACTACTTGATATCAAAACTTCATTCTACTAGATCAAGATACTACTAAAAGGATCGAGCTAAATAAAACGGTAAAGATAGGAGTGTGATGGTGATACGATACCGGGGCATCTCCCCCAAGCTTGGTAGTTGCCAAGGGGAGTGCCCATACCCATGTGATTATGTCCTCGGAGGTGGTGAAGTAGGAGTTGTCGATGATGTAGGCTTGTCGTCCGTCTTCCAAGGCATAGGCTCTCCATCATAGAAGGATGATCGAGTCTACGGGATCCTTAAATCTGTAGCCAAACTCATCCTCTTGAATCTATATTCATCCTCACAGCTCTGGTTTTGCAGGTCATAGATCTGGGCTTGGAGGTGCTCGATTTTCTCTTGAAGCTTGAAGATGGTCTCCCCAATGACCTTGGCATCCAGCTTGTGGTTATTGGTGAACTCCGTGATCATCATCTGGTTGGCGTTGAGTCCACGCTCCACCATCCCTTGGCACTTGAAAACTTGCTGTTCCACGGCTTCGAGCTTTGTCTCCACGCTCCCGGTACGCCTTGGTCCCTCCACATCGCGGATGTGCAGCACCCCCTCACGCATCTCAATGGTTTGAGGGTGTTGCAGCACCTCCGCAAGATAGGGGTTGATAACCCTCTCGAAAAACTTGTCCTTGGGAGCGCTTGGAGACGACATGATGCTCTTAGGCCTGAAACAGAAACAGCTCGAAACGAAAACAGAGGATATTTGTGTGATACGATGGTCAAAACCTTCGGGAGTATATATAATGAATTTTTGCCGACCAAAATACGTAACGTGCAAGGAAACGGAGTCCGGGAGGCACACGAGGTGCCCACGAGACAGGGGGGCGCGCCCTACTGTGGGGGGGGGGGCTCCCTCCACTCTCGTGGGAGCCTTGTGTCCCTTTCGGACTACTTCGTTCTTCCTAAAATTCTTAAATAATCCAAAACTTATAAAAATTGCCATTGGAGATGTTTTCGAGTCGGTTTACTTACCGTACCACATACCTATACCTTTTCGGAGTCTGAAACGTTCTGGAAAGTGTCCCTTATGTATTCCTGAGGGGTTACAGTTTCAATAATATTAGTTTCAACATTGATAGGATTACCTGAAATATAATGTTTAATTCTTTGACCGTTTACCACCCTCGGACTTGCGCCTTCGAAGTTGTTGATTTTTATGGCACCAGAATGATAGACCCGCTCGATAACGTAGGGACCTTCCCATTTTGAGAGAAGTTTTCCTGCAAAAAATCTTAAACGAGAGTTGAATAATAACACATATTCTCCTACGTTAAACTAACGCTTTTGTGTCCTCTTATCATGCCAGCGTTTGACTTTTTCTTTAAATAGCTTGGCATTCTCATAGGCTTGGGTTCTCCATTCATCAAGTGAGCTAATATCAAATAACCTCTTCTCGCCGGCAAGCTTGAAGTCATAATTGAGCTCTTTAATAGCCCAATATGCTTTATGTTCTAGTTCAAGAGGCAAATGACACGCTTTTCCATAAACCATCTTATATGGAGACATACCCATAGGATTTTTATATGCAGTTCTATAGGCCCATAATGCATCATCAAGTTTTTTGGACCAATTCTTTCTAGATCTATTCACAGTCTTTTGCAAAATTAATTTGAGCTTTCTGTTGCTCAACTCTACTTGACCACTAGACTGCAGATGATAATGAGATGCGATTCTATGATTGACATCATACTTAGCAAGCATCTTACGGAAAGCACCATGAATAAAATGTGAATCACCATCAGTCATAAGATATCTAGGGACTCCAAACCTCGAAAAAATAACTTCTTTAAGCATTTTAATAGAAGTGTTATGATCAGCACTACTAGTTGGAATAGCTTCTACCCACTTAGTAACGTAATCAATAGCAACTAAAATATGTGTATAAGCATTAGAGGCAGGAAAAGGTCCCATATAATCAAAGCCCCAAACATCAAACGGTTCAATAACAAGAGAATAATTCATAGGCATTTCTTGACGTCTACTAATGTTACCTATTCTTTGATATTCATCACAAGATAAGACAAACTTACAAGCATCTTTGAAGAGAGTAGGCCAATAAAAACCAGATTGTAGTACCATGTGTGCAGTTCTATCTCCAGCGTGGTGTCCTCCATAAGATTCAGAGTGACACTTACGTAGAATCTGTTCCTGTTCATGCTCAGGCACACAACATCTAATAACACCATCTACTCCTTCTTTATAAAGGTGTGGATCATCCCAGAAGTAATGTCTTAAATCATAAAATAACTTTTTCTTTTGCTGGTATGTGAAACTAGGTGGTAAATATTTAGCAACAATGTAATTAGCATAATCAGCATACCAAGGAGCAGTACAAGAAGTATTGACGACCTCTAATTGTTCATCAGGAACGCTATCATTAATAGGCAGTGGGTCATCAAGAACATTCTCTAACCTAGACAAGTTATCTGCAACAGGGTTCTCAGCTCCCTTTCTATCAATAATATGCAAGTCAAATTCTTGGAGAAAGAGAACCCATCTAATGAGTCTAGGCTTAGCATCTTTCTTTTCCATAAGATATTTAATAGCAGCATGATCAGTGTGAATAGTAACTTTGGAATCAACAATATAAGGTCTGAACTTATCACATGCAAACACAACTACTAAGAACTCTTTTTCAGTAGTAGCATAATTTCTGTGGGCAGTATCAAGAGTCTTACTAGCATACTGGATAACATTCAATTTCTTATCAACTCTTTGCCCTAAAACAACACCTACAGCATAATCACTAGCATCACACATAATTTCAAAAGGTAAATTCCAATCAGGAGGCTGAACAATAGGTGCAGTGATCAAAGCTTTCTTAAGCACTTCAAACGCTTCTACACAATCATCATCAAAAACAAAAGGAATATCTTTTTGCAATAAATTAGTGAGAGGCCTAGAGATTTTGGAAAAGTCCTTAATGAACCTCCTATAAAAACCGGCATGCCCTAGGAAACTTCTTATACCTTTTATGTCCTTGGGACATGGCATCTTTTCAATAGCATCAACTTTGGCTTTATCAACTTCAATACCTTTCTCGGAGATCTTGTGCCCCAAGACAATACCTTCATTAACCATAAAGTGACACTTTTCCCAATTCAGGACGAGACTAGTGTCTTCGCATCTCTGCAAAACTCGACCAAGTTGCTCAAACAATCATCAAAAGAGGATCCATAGACGGAGAAGTCATCCATGAATACCTCACAAATCTTTTCACAAAAATCAGAGAATATAGCCATCATGCATCTTTGAAAGGTAGCAGGTGCATTACATAAACCAAAAGGCATACGTCTATAAGCAAAAGTACCAAAATGGCAAGTAAAAGTAGTTTTAGATTGATCCTTTGCTGACACAGGTATCTGAGAGAAACCAGAATAACCATCTAGGAAGCAAAAAAGTGTGTGTTTGGATAACCTTTCTAGCATTTGATCAATAAAAGGTAAAGGGCAATGATCTTTCTTGGTAGCTTTATTTAACTTACGGAAATCAATTACCATCCTATAACCTGTAATAATTCTTTGCGGGATCAATTCATCTTTATCATTAGGAACAACGGCAATACCTCCCTTTTTAGGGACACAATGGACATGGCTTACCCATTCACTATCAGCAACGGGATAAATAATACCTGCCTCAAGGAGCTTTAGTATCTCCTTTCTTACCACTTCCTTCATCTTGGGATTTAATCTTCTTTGAGGATCTCTAACTGGTTTGGCATCGTCCTCCAATGTAATTTTGTGTTGACATAGTGTCGTGGAATTAATACGTCAGATGTCCTTAGTGTGAGGACTTAGTTGCGAGGCCAACGCATCTATGTGGTAGCTTGAGAGGGGTTGAGCGGAATCGAGAGACGCAACACAAGACAAGGGTTTAGACAGCTTCGGGCCCCGGGAAACATCATCAGATAAAAACCCTACATGCTGTTTGAGGCTAGATCTCATTATCATCACGAGGGAGTCGCCGTAAACCAGCTCTCCTCTAGTTGTGTCTAGCCCTAGAGATTGTTTCTTGCTTCTTCCTCTTTGGGGAGCCCTGCCCCTCCTTATATATGTTGAAGGGGCGGGTTACATGTGGAGTCCAACTCGGACTTTAACTTAAACTATTTTGACTTCCTTTCCTGGGCTTCTCAACATCTGTCGGTTTAACATTGTCTGTCGGTTTAACATTGTCTGCCGGTTTAACATTGTCTGCCGGTTTAACATTGTCTGTCGGTTTAACATTGTCTGCCGGTTTAACATTGTGTGCCGGTTTAACAACACCTGCCGGTTTAACATTGTCTGCCAGTTTAACAACACCTGCCGGTGCTACCATCTGTCTTAACTATGCCGGTTTAACACTTGCCGGTTTACCGTCTGTCTTAGCCATCTGTCTTAACTGTCTGCCGGTTTACCATCCGCCGGTTTACCAAGTCCCGGCCGGTTTACGACTCCGGCCGGGTCATACCTCGGGGTATATCCCCGACACATAGCGTGGGGCTAACGCCCTTAAGATCATCCAGAGTATATCCAATAGCTGCTCGATGCTTCTTCAGAGTTTTCAATAATCTTTCTTCTTCTTTCTGTGAAAGTTTAGCACTAATAATAACATGATATATTTCTTTTTCATCAAGATAAGCATACTTAAGATTATCAGGTAATGGTTTGAGTTCAAACATGGGATCACCCTTGGGTGGAGGGGGATCCCCAAGAATTTCAACGGGAAGGTTATGTTTCAGCATGGGTTCCTGTTTAAGGAACACTTCATCTATTTCTTCCCTTTCCTTCATAAACATAGCGTTTTCATGGTCTAGCAAATATTGTTCTAACGGATCAGTTGGAGGAACAACAATGGAAGCAAGACCGATAATCTCATCCTTGCTAGGTGGTTCCCTTTCACGAGGTTGTCTACTAAACTTAGCGAAATTAAACTCATGAGACATACCATCTATGCCAACAGTGACAATATTCTTTTCACAATTAATCTTAGCACTGGCAGTATTCAAGAAGGGTCTACCAAAAATAATGGGACAAAAATCATCATGTGGGGAACCAAGAACAAGGAAATCAGCAGGGTATTTAACCTTCCCACACAAAACTTCAACATCTCTAACAATCCCAATAGGTTTAATGGTATCCCTATTAGCAACCTTAATAGTAACATCAATGTCTTCTAATTCAACGGGTGCAATGTCGTGCATAATTTCTTTATAAAGATCATAAGGTATCGCACTAGCACTAGCACCCATATCACATAAGCCATGATAACAATGATATCCTATTTTAACAGAAATAACAGGCATGCCTACGGCAGGTCTACGTGTCTTAGTATCAGGTCTAGCAATATTAGCAGTCTCGCCCAAGAAAGAAATGACATGCCCATCTAAGTCCTCATCCAAGAGATCTTTAACCATAGCAATACTAGGTTCAACATTCATTTGCTCAGGAGGTGTATAAGTCCTAGTATTACTCTTACGAACAACAGTCGAAGCTTTAGTATGATCCTTTATCCTAACAGGAAAAGGAGTTTTTTCAACATAAGTAGTAGGAACAATAGGATCACTATAGGTAATAGTCTTTTCTTTGACTGTAATAGGTGCAACTACTTTAACTTCAACATGAGGATTATATTTGAACCACTTCTCTTTAGGGAGATCAACGTGAGTAGCAAAAGATTTAGAAAAAGTACCTACTATCTCAGAGTCAAGTCCATACTTAGCGCTAAATCCACAAAAAACATCGGTATCCATAAAAGATTTAACACAATCGAACTTAGGTATCATACCTAACTCCTTACCATCGTCGGAACCCTAATCTTCAGAGTTGTGTTTAATTCTTTCCAATAAGTCCCATTTCAAATCAATAGTCTTCAACATACAAGAACCAGCACAGGAAGTATCGAGCAGGTTGTGATTATCAAGAGAAAGTCGAGCATAAAAATTTTGAATAATCATTTCCCGAGAGAGCTCATGATTGGGGCATGAATATAACATTGACTTAAGCCTCCCCCAATCTTGAGCGATGCTTTATACTTCGCGAGGCCAGAAATTATATATGTAATTACGATCACGATGAAAAAGATGCATAGGATAGAACTTCTGGTGAAATTCCAACTTTAATCGCTTATAATTCCAAGAACCCGTATCATCACATAGCCTAAACCATGTCAATGCATCTCCCTTCAAAGATAAAGGGAAGACCTTCCTTTTGACAACATCATCGGGAATACCTGCAAGCTTAAATAATCCACAAACTTCATCCACAAAGATAAGTTGTAAATCGGGATGGAATGTTCCATCTCCTGCAAATGGATTAGCTAGCAGTTTCTCTATCATACCCGAAGGAATCTCAAAGTAAATATTTTCATAAGGTTCAGTAGGTTGAGGAGCAACTCTTTGCTCTTCTGGTTGGGGTGAAGATGCCCCAAACAAGCCCCTCAAAGGATTAGTTTCCATAGTAACAAGTAACAAAAATTTCAGCACACTATATAAATGTTTCCTTACCAAGTTCCACTCACCAAAAGCGCTACACTCCCCGGCAACGGTGCTAGAAAAGAGTCTTGATGACCCACAAGTGTAGGGGATCTATCATAGTCCTTTCGATAAGTAAGAGTGTCGAACCCAACGAGGAGCAGAAGGAAATGATAAGCAGTTTTCAGTAAGGTTTTCTGCAAGCACTGAAATTGTAGGTGATAGATAGTTTTGTGATAAGATAAATAGTAACGAGTAACAAGTAAACAAAGTAAATAAGGTGCAACAAGGTGGCTCAATCCTTTATGTAGCAAAGGATAAGCCTAGACAATTCTAATAATAATAAAGGAGCTCCCGAGGACACATTGGGAATTATCGTCAAGCTAGTTTTCATCACGCTCATATGATTCACGTTCGGTACTTTGATAATTTGATATGTGGGTGGAGCGGTGCTTGGGTACTTCCCTTACTTGGACAAGCATCCCACTTATGATTAACCCCTATTGCAAGCATCCGCAACTACAACAAAAGTATTAAGGTAAACCTAACCATAGCATGAAACATGTGGATCCAAATCAGCCCCTAACGAAGCAACGCATAAACTAGGGTTTAAGCTTCTATCACTCTAGCAACCCATCATCTACTTATTACTTCCCTATGCCCTCCTCTAGGCCCAATAATGGTGAAGTGTCATGTAGTCGATGTTCACATGACACCACTAGAGGAGAAGACAACATTCATCTCATCAAAATATCGAACGAATACCAAATTCACATGACTACTAATAGCAAGGCTTCACCCATGTCGTCAGGAACTAAAGTAACTACTCACAAAGCATATTCATGTTCATAATCAGAGGTGTAATAATATGCATTAAGGATCTAAACATATGATCTTCCACCAAGTAAACCAATAAGTATCAACTACAAGGAGTAATCAACACTACTAGCAACCCACATGTACCAATTTGTGGTTTTGGATACAAGATTGGAAACAAGAGATGAACTAGGGTTTGGGAGGAGATGGTGCTGGTGAAGATGTTGATGGAGATTGACCCCCTACCGATGAGAGGATCGTTGGTGATGATGTTGGTGATGATTTCCCCCTCCCGGAGGGAAGTGTCCCCGACAGAACAGCTCCGCCCGAGCCCTAGATTGATTCCGCCAAGGTTCCTCCTCGTGGCGGCGGAATTTCGTCCCGTAAGCTTGCCCCCGATTTTTCCAGGGTAAAGTGATGATATAGTAGAAGATGGACGCTTGAGGCCCACCAGGGGGCCCAGGAGATAGGGGGGCGCGTCCTATAGGGGGGCGCACCCTGTCTCCTGTACAGGGTGTGGGCCCCCTGGCCTATTTCTTTCGCTCAGAAATTCTTATAAATTCCAAAAAGTTGTTTCGTGGAGTTTCAGGACTTTTGGAGTTGTGCAGAATAGGTTTCCAACGTTTGCTCCTTTTCCAGCCAAAATTCCAGCTGCCGGCATCCCCCCTCTTCATGGTGAACCTTGTAAAATAAGAGAGAATAGCCATAAGTATTGAGATATATTGTGTAATAACAGCCCATAATACAATAAATATTGATATAAAAGCATGATGCAAAATGGACGTATCAACCTGCTAGCATTCACACTTCGTAAATTCTTTCTTTTATCATTTACCTACTCGAGGACGAGTAGGAATTAAGCTTGGGGATGTTGATAAGTCTCCAACGTATCTATAATTTATGAAGCATTCATGCTATTTTATTAATTTGTTTTGAATGATTACGGGCTTTATTATACACTTTTATGTTACTTTTGGGACTAACCTAATAACCGGAGGCCTAGCCCATATTGCTGTTCTATTGCCTGTTTCAGTATTTCGAAGAAAAGGAATATCAAACGGAGTCCAAACGGAACGAAACCTTTAGCAGCGTGATTTTTGGGAAGAATATGATCAGGGAGACTTGGAGTTCAAGCCAGGGGAGCTTCGAGGAAGCCAGGAGATAGGAGGGCGCCCACCCCTCCTGGGCGCACCCCCTGTCTCGTGGGCCCCTCAAGCACCCCCCGACCGACTTCTTTCGCCTATATAGTCCCACGTACCCTAAAATCATCGACAATGAAGATAGATTGGGAGTTCCGCCACCGCAAGCCTCTGTAGCCACCAAAAACCTATCGGGAGCCCGTTCCGGCACCCTGCCGGAGGGGGGGATGCCTTACCGGTGGCCATCTTCAACATCCCGGCGCTCTCCATGATGAGGAGGGAGTAGTTCACCCTCGAGGCTGAGGGTATGTACCAGTAGCTATGTGTTTGATATCTCTCTCTCGTGTTCTCTCTCGTGTTCCCTCTATGGCACGATCTTGATGTATCCCGAGCTTTGCTATTATAGTTGGATCTTATGATGTTTCTCCCCCTCTACTCTCTTGTAATGAATTGAGTTTTCCTCTTGAAGTTATCTTATCAGGTTGAGTCTTTAATGATTTGAGAACACTTGAGCCGTGCTTATCTATGGTGACAATGGGATATCATGTGCCACTTGATGTATGTTTTGGTGACCAACTTGCGGGTTCCGCCCATGAACCTATGCATAGGGGTTGGCACACGTTTTTGTCTTGACTCTCCGGTAAAAACTTTGGGGCACTCTTTGAAGTACTTTGTGTTGGTTGAATAGATGAATCTGAGATTGTGTGATGCATATCGTATAATCATGCCCACGGATACTTGAGGTGACAATGGAGTATCTAGGTGACATTAGGGTTTTGGTTGATTTGTGTCTTAAGGTGTTATTCTAGTATGAACTCTATGATAGATTGAGCGGAAAGAATAGCTTCATGTTATTTTACTATGAACTCTTGAATAGATAGAACAGAAAAGATAACTTTGAGGTGGTTTCATACCCTACCATAATCTCTTCGTTTGTTTTCCGCTATTAGTGGCTTTGGAGTGACTCTTTGTTGCATGTTGAGGGATTGTTATATGATCTATCTATGTTATTATTGTTGAGAGAACCTGCACTAGTGAAAGTATGAACCCTAGGCCTTGTTTCCTACCATTGCAATACCGTTTACGCTCACTTTTATCGCTTGCTACCTTGCTGTTTTTATAATTTCAGATTACAAATACCTTTATCTATCATCCATATTGCACTTGTATCACCATCTCTTCGCCGAACTAGTGCACCTATACAACTTACCATTGTATCGGGTGTGTTGGGGACACAAGAGACTCTTTGTTATTTGGTTGCAGGGTTGTTTGAGAGAGACCATCTTCATCCTACGCCTCCCACGGATTGATAAACCTTAGGTCATCCACTTGAGGGAAATTTTCTACTGTCCTACAAACCTGTGCACTTGCAGGCCCAACAACGTCTACAAGAAGAAGGTTGTGTAGTAGACATCAGGTAACCACCATCATCATCTTTGTCTTCCTCCTTATCAGACTATTTGTCCTTTTCACTGGGTTGGCTTTCTTAGAAGCTCTGGATTAGGAGTCGACACTGTTGAGTCGTATGCTTGGGGAGAATCAGATTTCCCTCCTCATCCTTTTTGGTGTGTATATGACACGACAAATCCATCACATCATTTCCTGCTTGATCTTTCACTTTCTTAGGGATCCAAGGCCCTTCAGGCTTCCCCTTGAACTTTCCTTGGTTCAACACTGCTGCCTCGGCAGGACCTGCTGCCTCAGCCTTTCGCTTCTGCTTCCGACTGGAATTTCCTCCTCCGATGTCCTGGGCGACTGGTCTATTCTTGCCACTCCAGAGCCAGAGACATGTCTCCGGTCTGACCAAACTTCATATTCAGCTCTCTGTAGCGAACACCTTGTTTAAAGACACGGACTGCTTGGTGATCTGATATATTCTCTACTGTGTGGTGTAGAGTAATCCATCTCTGGATATAATCTCTCAAGGTCTCATTCGGTTTCTGCACGCAATGCTGCAATTCTGGCAAACCAGCAGGTCTCTTGCAGGTGCCCTAAAATATTCCGGTAAACACTCGAGCCAACTCATCCCAATTCAAAATGCATCACGGGGCTAACTAATTCAGCCAGGCCCTGGCAGAACCTTCAAGCATCAGAGGGAGGTGCTTCATGGCCACCTCATCGCTGCCGCCACCAATGTGCACAGCCACTCGGTAGTCTTCCAGCCAAGTGTCGGGCTTCGACTCTCCTGTGAACTTACTGACGCTAGTTGCCAATCTGAAGTTGTGAGGGATCTCAACGGATCTGATGGCTCTTCCAAAACACTCAGGGCCAGAAACATGGACCCTGATTCTGCTGGGCCTGTCTCTATCCAGCCCCTCTCTGTATGCTCTGTTCCAGTCGACCAAACCCTGAACAAGGACTGACCTTGTGTCAAAGCCAGGTTCTCTTGGGTCGACTGGAACTCTGCGGTCATTACTATACGGACGCCTGTCATCATACTGCTAGGGCATGTATGACCCATCCCTCGGAAGGGGCGAAGGCGCTCGATAGTGTTTGTCGCGGGCGTGCTCAATATCATACTCTCCATGAGCTCTTCCCAGGTGCCGATCTCGGCGGTGATCACGATCTTCATGTCGCAAAGGCGACCCAGGACTGTGTTCCAACTGAATAATATCTTCCCTTACCGATCTGCTGTGGATCCTATTCCGCAACTGAGAAACACTGGAGTTCAGGTCTCCTGCTGCTCGGAGCAGCGCTCTGATCTGTTCCAAACCCCTTCCAGCTTATGAACGGGACGGCTGAATAGACTCTGTGATACGTGCAGCAGCTGCAAGATTCTGGATCAGGGTGCAGAATACCGGAGTTTCCGATGGAAACAACTGTCGTGGATGTCGATTGGACTCGTGGATCAGTCGACGGGCACGCTCGTCGAGAGAATGTTGGAGATTCTTCAAACAAGTGCACTCAGCCAGCATGACCAAGCATACTGCCTCCAAGGCTTGAGCCTCAGCGGTCTCCCCTATGATGGGGGTCTGGAGGGCCTCCATGTTGCGGCGGTGCAGCTCTTCCCTCTGCTACGAGTTGAGAGGTTGGGGCTGATACCCCTCGTGGACGTATGACAGGCCATCATCACCACCATTACTGCTGTTGTGATGGAAACTAGGTGGGCTACGATGGGAGTCGACCATAAGGACTTTTGCAACGGGGTCATAGCTCCCGCTCTCAGAAAATGTGTCTGCAAAGTCAGTCGACAAGTCGACTGAACCGCAGTGCAATACGTCAGGCTCAATTGCCTCGACTTGGGGGGTGGCTGTCTGACGATCCACTACGTGCTTCACCCACCGCTGGAGCCACGACCGATCAGATTGCTTGCGGCAGTGTCGAGCGGAGTGAGCAGGTGGTGCGAGGACCGGCAGCTGCCGAAGGAGGATGCCGTAGGCACTCACACGAAAGTGCGATGAACCATAGATTGGGAGAGCCTCGATGTCGAGGGGGGCTTCCTGGAGCCAGGCGGAGTCGTTGGCGATGAAAGTGAGCGCTCCGAGTCGGAACTCGTGGCCCATGATCAAACCGCCGGCGGAAACCATGTTGATGAAGATCGGAGAAAATGCAACCTCGCCGGAAGTTGCTAAGACGCTTTGCCCCATGGTGGGTGCCAACTGTCGTGGTACTAAGTCTGATAGTAAGAGTAGGGGGTACGTATGAGGAGGCGAGGCCCTAGCTACGGTGAGGTTGTACACACAAGTTTACAAGTTCAGGACCCTCTCGGAGGAGGTAAAAGCCCTACGTCTCGGTGCCCTGAGGCGGTCGACTGGAATATGGGTGTATGTGTTACAGGGGGTGCGAACCCTTGTCCTAGAGGAGGGGTGGCTTATATAGAGTGCGCCAGGACCCCAGCCCACCTCCGTTACAGGGGTTCAATGTACATTAAGATAGGGCATTACTGATAACGCCAGCTATAAAGTGTATTTAATGACCTTTAAGACTACGGAGTGAACACCTGACCATTGCCATCCTGAATGACTCGGTCTTCTATACTCTGAGTGGTTTCTTATATGGTCGAATGGCTCCGTCTTGGTCGAGTGCAATTAGAAGGGAGGGTATCCGAGTGAGATAACTGGTCGAGTGGATTGCACTCGATGACTTCGATTGATACTCTCTGCCGTTCTTTAAATGTCTTTGCTTCTAGGGTAGTGACCTTGGGTGGGGCGTATAGGTCAGGCCTATGACCCTACCCTAGGTCCATGGCATCGTCACGTACCGGGAGTAAGTAACATTTGAACTCATTTTCAATATATGAACATTTAAACTCATTTTCAATATATGAACATTTTAACTTAGTAACATAGTAAATTTTAACTAATTTCTATGAACAAAAAATATATTCTATGAATAAAAAAACATCATATGGT
The DNA here is from genome assembly GCF_018294505.1 of Triticum aestivum. NCBI lineage: Eukaryota > Viridiplantae > Streptophyta > Magnoliopsida > Poales > Poaceae > Triticum > Triticum aestivum. Next base: position 125,721,153 of record NC_057804.1, read on the forward strand.
CATTTTCTATATATATACATCCATCCATCCATCCATATCCATGCATACATATGAACAAAAAACCATCGTATGATCATCTATGAACAAAAAACATCATATGATCATCTATGAACAAAAAACATCATATATGATCATCTATGAACAAAAAAACATCATATATATGAACAAAAAAATTATGAAAAGCATCTCATATACACATATATACATATCATATATGAACAAAAAAATCATCATGCCTATATATGAAAAAAACAGGGGCTCGGGAGGGAGGAGGACAGGGAGGGTGCGGCCGGACCGAACGGTGAGGAGGGGCGGCATCGTCGGGGTAGGGGTGCAGAGTCAGTGAGGAGGACAGCGATGACGACGATGGTGCGCAGGGGGCGACGACGACGAAGGGGGCGGGGCGCGGGCTCGGGGTAGGGCGACGACGACGACGGGGGCGGGCCGAGGCAGGGGCACGGGCGACGACGACGACGGTGGACACGGGCGGGGCAGCCTGGCAGCATCGATGAGATCGGCATGGTCAGGGCAACTGGTAGATGAAAACTGAAAATTTATAAGTGTTTGCTTATATACATGAAGCATTGGTCCCGGTTCGTGACCAACTGGGACCAATGACACCCTTTAGTCCCGGCTGGTGCCACCAATCGGGACGAAAGGTCAGTTTTCGTCAGCCTAAAGGGCGGGAAGCAGAGACCTTCGGTCCCGGTTGGTGGCACCAACCGGGACTAAAGGGGGGCATTGATCCCGGTTGGTGCCACCAACCGGGACCAAAGGTACCCTTTAGTCCCGGTTGGTGCCACCAACCGGGACCAAAGGCCTTGTGCTGTAACTGGCGCGGTGCGGTGGGATGTTTAGCCCACCTCGCTAGCTGAGAGGGGCTCGGAGTGGCTTATAAGCGCCGCTGCGCCAACCACTTCGAGCTCCTCTCTACTGCAGGCCTACGGGCCTAAATGCACTATCTGTGCCTGTGGGCCTACTGGGCCTACTGCGGGTCTGCATCCTGGCCCAACTAGCGGGTTGGATTTCTGGTTGTATGCAGGTCGTGGTGGCCCAGTAGGCGGCATATTTTTTTAATTTTTTTCTAGTGTTTTTGTTTTTTGCTTTATTTATTTTCTTTTGTTTCTACTTACACCTAAATACTTAGAGTTTTTGAGTGATTCTTTTTTGCTTTAGGTCACAAAAATTATAAACATTCTGTTAGTGCCATTAGTTTTCCAATTTGAATAGTTTAAATTTGAATTCTTTGAAATTTGTGTGAATCACTAGTTTGTGAATAACTTTACTTTAAAAATAGAATTTTGAGTGATTCTTTTTCTGATATTTAATATTGGTGTATTTTATCATTATATTCAATTTCATAATTTTAGGTTATTTTAAACGGGTGTTTTAATCAAAAACAGATTTTGTTATTTAGTTTGCTATTAAAGTTTCTCACAAAAAATACTTTATGTAAATTCTTTTTTCTATTAATGTTTTGAACAAAAGAATATTTTAATTGATTCTTTTTAGTTCATCCTTTTTTACTATTAGAGTTTTATAAAAGTTTTCTAGTTCATTCCTTTTGCTATTAGTTCATTCTTTGATCTAAATGACCCTGAAATTGAAAAGCACTACAAATGAAGTCTGAACAGGTTGAAAGTTGGCATGATATCATCATTTCACCCACATAACATGTGCTAAAAGGTTGAGAGGGTTTCGGACAATCTCTTTCGAAGTATGAGGGTTTCGGACGAAAACTCATCTACTACAAGGGGATTTCATTTTTTTTGATATTATTCGAACTCCAGACTTTTTGTGTGGTCAAAATGCACCATTCAAAGCCACGACTTCATTTGGTATTTTTCTTGCATTTACTCATTTTTTTGAGCTAAATGACCCTAAAATTGAAAAACACTGCAAATGAAGTCTGAACAGGTTGAAAGTTGGCATCGTATCATCATTTCACCCACATAGCATGTGCTAAAAAATTGAGAGGGTTACGGCAAAAACTGGATGCACTTCGTGTACAAAATGGAAAATCTTTTTCGAAGTATCAGGGTTTCGGACGAAAACTCATCTGTTACAAAGGGATTTCATTTTTTGAACTTGTTTGAACTCCAGACTTTTTGTGTGTTCAAAACGCACCATTCAAATCCGCATCATCAATTTTCAACCCTTTCTGAGTTCATTTGGTATTTTTCATGCATTTACTAATTTTGTGAGCTAAATGACCCTGAAATTTAAAAGCACTGCAAATGAAGTCTGAATAGGTTGAAAGGTGGCATGGTATAAGAGGGTTACGACAAAAACTGGATGCACTTCGTGTACAAAATGGACAATCTCTTTTGAAGTATCAGGGTTTGAGACGAAAACTCATCTGTTACAGTAGGCATTTCATTTCTTGACCTTATTTGAACTCCAGACTTTTTGTGTGTTCAAAATGCACCACTCAAAGCCACATCATCAAATTTTCAACCCTTTCTGACTTCATTTGGTATTTTTCATGCATTTACTGATTTTTTGAGCTAAATGACCCAGAAATTGAAAAGCACTGCAAATGAAGTCTGAACATGTTGAAAGGTGGCATGTATCATCATTTCACCCACATAGCATGTGCTAAAAGGTTGAGAGGGTGACGGCAAAAAATGGATGCACTTCGTGTACAAAAGGGACAATCTCTTTCGAAGTATCAGGGTTTCGGACGAAAACTCATCTTTTACAGTAGGCATTTCATTTGTTGACATGTAACTGCAGTGGTATTCTAGATCAAAGGCATCATTGGAATAGTTATGGAGAGAAAGTCTTCACTTTTTCTTCGCCTGTGTCCTTTGCTTATTGCGCCATAACCATCGATAATCGTCATTGTTTAACAGGGTGCTTGGGTCAGCCTTGACTTTGAAGGGAGGAATTTTATGAAACTTTTCATAATATTCAGACATGTATGTCTTGCCCTCCACTCTCATGATTTCTCTTTTCCCTGAAAGAACAATGTGGCGCTTTGGCTCATCGTATGATGTATTCGCTTCCTTATTTTTCTTTTTCTCGGTTTGGTAGACATGTCCTTCACATAGAAAACCTATGCCGCATCATTGGCTAGGACAAATGGTTCGTCTGTGTACCCAAGATTTTTCATATCCACTATTGTCATTCTGTACTGTGGGTCTACCTGTACCCCGCCTCCTGACAGATTGACCCATTTGCACTAAAATAAAGGGACCTTAAAATCATGTCCATAGTCAAGTTCCCATATGTCCACTATGTAACCATAATATGTGTCCTTTCCCCTCTTGGTTGCTGCATCAAAGCGAACTCCACTGTTTTGGTTGGTGCTCTTTTGATCTTGGGCGAATGTGTAAAATGTATTCCCATTTATCTCATACCCTTTGTAAGTTAATACAGTCGAAGATGGTCCCTTGGCCAACGAGTACAACTCATCAGAAATAGTGTTTTCAGCCATGCGATGTGTTTGTAACCAACTGCTGAAAGTCCTGATGTGTTCACATGTATTCCAGTCGTCACACTACTCCAGGTGTTTGGAGCACCGACTATTCTTATGTACATTGACATACGGGGTCACCAAGGTAGAATTTTGTAGAACTGTGTAGTGTGCTTGATACCAAGAATGCCCGTCCCTACATATTATTGAGTCCTCTCCTAGCGTGCCTTTTCTAGTCAGTCTCCCCTCATACCGCGATTGAGGGAGACCAATCTTCTTAAGGTCAGGAATGAAGTCAACACAAAACCCAATGACCTCCTCTATTTGATGGCCCATGGAGATGCTTCCTTCTGGCCTAGCACAGTTATGAAAATATTTCTTTAAGACTCCCATGAACCTCTCAAAGGGGAACATATTGTGTAGAAATACAGGGCCCAGAATGGCAATCTCGTCGACTAGATGAACTAGGACATGTGTCATGATATTGAAGAAGGATGGTGGGAACACCAGCTTGAAAATGACAAGACATTGTGCCAAATCACTCCTTAACCTTGGTAGGATTTCTGGATCGATCACCTTCTGAGAGATTGCATCGAGGAATGCACATAGCTTCACAATGGCTAATCGAACGTTTTCCGGTAGAAGCCCCCTCAATGCAACCGGAAGCAGTTGTGTCATAATCATGTGGCAGTCATGAGACTTTAGGTTCTGGAACTTTTTCTTGGCCATATTTGTTATTCCCTTTATATTCCACGAGAAGCTAGATGGGACCTTCATACTGAGCAGGCACTCAAAGAAGACTTCCTTCTCTTCTTTGGTAAGAGCGTAGCTGGCAGGACCTTCATACTGCTTTGGAGGCATGCCGTCTTTTTCATGCACATGTTGCTGGTCCTGCCGTGCCTCTGGTGTGTCTTTTGTCTTCCCATACACGCCCAAGAAGCCTAGCAAGTTCACGCAAAGATTCTTCGTCACGTGCATCACATCGATTGCAGAGTGGACCTCTAGGTCTTTCCAATAGGGTAGGTCCCAAAATATAGATTTCTTCTTCCACATGGGTGCGCGTCCCTCAACGTCTTTCAGAAAAGATAGTCCGCCGAGACCCTTTCCAAAGATTACCTGTAAATCATTGACCATAGCAAGTATGTGATCACCAGTACAGACGACAAGCTTCTCCCGATGATGTGCCTCGCCTTTGAAATGCTTGCCTTTCTTTCGACATTGATGGTTGGTCGGAAGAAATTGATGATCTCCCAGGTACACATTCTTCCTGCATTTGTCCAATATATAATTTCGGTGTCATCAATAGTGCATGCATGCATGGTATCCCTTGTTTATCTGTCCTGAAAGAATACTGAGAGAAGGCCAATCATTGATGGTTACAAACAACAATGCATGTAGGTCAAATTCCTCCTATTTGTGCTCATCCCACACACATACACCTTTTCCATTCCACAGCTGTAAAAGTTCTTCAACTAATGGCCTTAGGTACACATCAATGTCATTGCCGGGTTGCTTAGGGCCTTGGATGAGCACTGTCATCATAATGAACTTCCGCTTCATGCACAACCAAGGCGGAAGGTTATAGATACATAGGGTCATGGGCCAGGTGCTATGATTGCTGCTCTGCTCCCCAAAAGGATTAATGCCATCCGCTCTTAACCAAACCATATGTTCCTTGCGTCACCTGCAAAGTCCCCCCATGTTCTCTCGATTTTTGTCCACTGCGACCCGTCAGCGGGTGCTCTCAACTTCCCGTCTTTCTTACGGTCCTCTTTGTGCCATCGCATCAACTTGGCATGCTCTTTGTTTCTGAACAAACGTTTCAACCATGGTATTATAGGAGCATACACATCACCTTGGCAGGATCCCTCTTCCTGGGGAGCTCACTGTCAGGATCAATAGGGTCATCTCGTCTGATCTTATACCGCAATGCACCACATACCGGGCATGCGTTCAAATCCTCATACGCACTGCGGTAGAGGATGCAGTCATTAGAACATGCATGTATCTTCTGCACCTCCAATCCTAGAGGGCATAGAACCTTCAACATACTGTCGGGCAATTAGTTATCCTTTGGAAGCTTCTTCTTCAATATTTTCAATAGCTTCTCAAATCCCTTGTCAAATACACTATTGTCTACCTTCCATTGCAGCAATTCCAGTGTGTTACCGAGATTTGTGTTGCCATCTTTGCAATTTGGGTACAACCCTTTTTTGTGATCCTCTAACATGCGATCGAACTTCAACTTCTCCCTTTCACTTTGGCATTGTCTCTTTTCATCAACAATGACCCGACAAAGATCATCATTGGGCACATCGTCTGGTTCCTCTTGATCTTCAACTTCCCCCGTTGCAACATCACTGTATTCAGGGGGCAGATAGTTGTCATCATCCTCTTCTTCTTTGTTGTATTCCATCATAACCCCTCTTTCTCCGTGCTTGGTCCAAACATTATAGTGTGGCATGAAACCCTTCTCAAGCAGGTGGATGTGAAGGGTTTTTTGGTTAGAGTAAGACTTCATATTCTCACAGACAGGGCATGGACAACACATAAAACCATTATGCTTGTTTGCCCCAGCCACTTCAAGAAAATTATGCACACCCTTAATGTACTCAGAGGTGCGTCTGTCACCGTACATCCATTGCCGGTTCATCTGCATGCATTATATATAATTAAATGTGTCAAAAACCATTACAGAACATCTTGAATAGAGAAGTGACCAAATTAATAGAAGTTCATCATCACATTAAAACCAAAGTACAATAGTGATCAAATGTTATTACTGAAAAAATAAATACATAAAGTTCATACATAGTTTTCATTGAACAACATATAGCTCTCTAGAGCATCTAATTAAACCATACATTGAAACTATGTAAAAAAATTCAATGCAACAACAAATGTGATCATAATCACAACTAAGGTAACAATTGATCCAACGACATAATGATACCAAGCCTCAATATCAATGGCATATTTTCGAATCTTTCTAATTTTCAAGCGCATTAGATCCATCTTGATCTTGTGATCATCGACGACATACGCAACATGCAACTCCAATTTCGTATTCTCCTCCTCAATTCTTTTTCAATTTTTTCTTCAAGTAATTGTTTTCTTTTTCAACTAAATTTAACCGCCCAACAATAGGGTCGATAGGAATTTCCTGTTCACATACCTGCTAGATAAAAACATCTATGTCACATTGGTCGGCATAAGTGTCATAAACACCAAATGAAACAAATAGTTATAAAAGATAATATATACCACATCCAAATCATAGACAAGACGAGGGCCGACGGAGGCGGATACCAAAACCATCGCACTATATAGTAACAAACAATAATAAAAGTAAGAAAATTATACAAGCATCTATCTAAATCATACAAGTAATAATTTTTTTTATTTTAGAAAGAAGATAAGAACAAGAGGCTCACCATGGTGGTGCCGGCGACGAGATCGGCACGGGCGATCGATGGCGGTGAGGACGGGGACGGGACAGGACGGACTGCCAAACCTAGACAAATCTTGAGGAAAATGGAGCTTGGACAAGGAGCTTCGAGAGGAGAAAGCTTAAGTGTGGCTCGGGCATTTCATCGAACACCTTATGTGCATAGGAGGTGAGCTAGAGCACCACAAACCTCCCCCACGGCTGGCCAAAAAAGCAGAGCATTGGCTCTATTGGTGGGCAGGGGCGGGGGTATATATAGGCCTCTCTTTAGTCCCGGTTTGTGGCTAAAACCGGGACTAAAGGACAACCTTTGGTCCCTATTCAAGCCACCAACTGGGACTAATGGTGGTGGGCCAGGAGCGAGGCCCATTGGTCCCGATTCGTGTCTGGAACCGGGACCAAAGGGGTCAGACGAACCGGGACCAACAGCCCCCGAGGCTTGGCCGGCGCCCTGGCCTCACGAACCGGGACTAACGCTCCCTTTGGTCCCAGGATTAATGCCCTTACCCAGGCCTCAACCAAAGCACTGTTTTCTACTAGTGCGTGTTCGAGCGTGTCCGTGGACAGCGATCGAACATCACTGCAACTACATACCTTAAGCTTTACTCCTCAAATTCATACTAGATCATACAACACATACAAGCTATGTAAATACATGTGACATAGATAAACCTAGCATACTTCATCATAAAAGATGTAGAAGACATTCGTGCCAGCACCTGACGATGCTAGATGGACTTGCTTCCTGGTGGATGGGCGCCTCCCGCACCTCCAGCTCCTCGCTGTCAGGCAACTTGGCAAACATCTCATCGAGTTCCGCGTCTACGTGGTGGAGACAGTTGGCAATACGTCCATCTTGCATCACTATTTCCTATTATAATGTATTCTGCTTTAGTGATATATTTCACATTATGATGTAAATCTAATGTCTTTACTCTCTTAAAATGCAAAGTATACATAGAGAGAGGAATTGCTGGACATATGGAAATGTAGATTGAAATTACAATAGAAGAAAAACATTTTTTGGAGCTCGAAAAGTGCCAGGGATTTTACTGAATTGTTTTTAGAAAGTATGAAGACCGGATACCAAAGATGTTCCAGAGAGGACCCACCATGGCCTCCCATGGCCTGGCGACGCGGGTCACCCTTGGCCGTGTAGGGCCGTGTGGAGGCTTGGTAGCCCCCTCTGGCTATAAAATCCATTTATCCAAGAAAAATTCATAGAAAATTATCTGGACTTTTCGCCGCTGTCTGTGAGGCAGAACAATTTTGCTCCCTGTTGGAGCGGTTCTGTCAGGGGAACTTTCTTTCATGAGGGAGAAATCAAAGTCATAGTCATCACCAGCACTCTGTCCAACATCAAGATCATCATCTTCATCAACATCGTCACTAGCACCATCTCATCTCCAAACTCTAGTTCATCCATCTTCTCAATCTTTGTATCTAACCTCAGGTTAATTCCGATAGTACTTTTATGAGTTGATTACACCTTGTAGTTGATGAATAGGACATTTATTAGTGAAAGATTTTTATGTTAATATTATTCATCATATATTTATGCCCACTTATCATGATTCATAGGATGTCCTGTGAGTAGATCTATTATTTCTTGAGGATATGGGAGAAGTCTCATTGCTAGTAGTCATGTGAAGTTGAATACTATTAAATGTTTTGATGATATGTTGTGTTGTTCTTCCTCTAGTGGTGTTACGTGAATGTCGACTACATGATATTTCACCATCTTTCGGCCTAGAGGAAGACATTGTGGAATTAATTTATAAATGATGGGTCACGACAGTGATAGAAACCTAAACCCCAGTTTATGAATTGTTTCACGAGGAGCTATTTTCAATGCTGATGTTTAATGCTATGGTTAGATTTGTCTTAATTATGTCTCTTGTATTTGCAGATGCTTGCATGGAGGGTATAATCATAAGTAGGTATCTGTTCAAGAAAGAACAGTGCCTTAGCTCTAGTCCACCCACACAATACTCATCAAATCAATAAACGGTAACTTATAGGAACTTGGTGAAAGTAACTTGATGAAATTCCAGTGTGTCCTCAATGGTGTTTTAGCTACTATAAGAAACACCAGTGAATTCTTATTAGAACACATAATTAAGTGTCGTGGGAAACCACTGCCACCTATGGGACCAAGAGGCCCCTTGCTGGTTCGGTAGGGGGACATCGCATAGCACAAAGAGCGAACCAACATGGGGCAGCATGACACAGATCACACTGGTAGTTTTACCCAAGTTCGGGCCACCGTGAGGCATATAACCCTACTCCTACTTTGGGGGATTGATGGTGGAAATGTGGTGGTGGAGTGCAGTGCACTTGCCTGGCAAGGGTTGCCTCAAGGCGGCAGCGACTACGCGTGTATGGGGGTGTGAGTTATCCAACCTTCTAACCTCTCGAACCCCTTCTACCGTTGCCATGGGCCTCCTTTTATAGGTTAAGGGGTCACCATAGTGGCAAATAAGTCATTAGACACTGATAAGATAGAAAATAGTGCTATCATACCTAACTTTGCAGGCTGATGATGTCTACTACACAACCTTCTTCTTGTAGACGTTGTTGGGCCTGCAAGTGCACAAGTTTGTAGGACAGTAGCAAATTTCCCTCAAGTGGATGACCTAAGGTTTATCAATCCATAGGAGGCGTAAGGATGAAGATCGTCTCTCTCAAACAACCCTGCAACCAAATAACAAAGAGTCTCTTGTGTCCCCAACACACCCAATACAATGGTAAATTGTATAGGTGCACTAGTTCGGCGAAGAGATGGTGATACAAGTGCAATATGGATGGTAGATAAAGGTATTTGTAATCTGAAATTATAAAAATAGCAAGGTAGCAAGCGATAAAAGTGAGCGTAAACGGTATTGCAATGATAGGAAACAAGGCCTAGGGTTCATACTTGCACTAGTGCAAGTTCTCTCAACAATAATAACATAGATAGACCATATAACAATCCCTCAACATGCAACAAAGAGTCACTCCAAAGACACTAATAGCGGAGAACGAACGAAGAGATTATGGTAGGGTACGAAAGCACCTCAAAGTTATTCTTTCGGATCAATCAATTCAAGAGTTCTTACTAGAATAACACCTTAAGACACAAATCAACCAAAACCCTAATGTCACCTAGATACTCCATTGTCACCTCAAGTATCCGTGGGCATGATTATACGATATGCATCACACAATCTCAGATTCATCTATTCAACCAACACAAAGTACTTCAAAGAGTGCCCCAAAGTTTCTACCGGAGAGTCAAGACAAAAACGTGTGCCAACCCCTATGCATAGGTTCATGGGCGGAACCCGCAAGTTGGTCACCAAAACATACATCAAGAGGCACATGATATCCCATTGTCACCACAGATAAGCACGGCAAGACATACATCAAGTGTTCTCATAAAAGACTCAATCTGATAAGATAACTTCAAAGGGGAAAACTCAATTCATCACAAGAGAGTAGAGGGGGAGAAACATCATAAGATCCAACTACAATATCAAAGCTCGGGATACATCAAGATTGTGCCATAGAGGGAACACGAGAGAGAAAACGAGAGAGAGAGAGAGAGATCAAACACATAGCTACTGGTACATACCCTCATCCTCGAGGGTGAACTACTCCCTCCTCGTCATGGAGAGCGCCGGGATGATGAAGGTGGCCACTGGTGAAGGATCCCCCCTCCGGCAGGGTGCTGAGAAGGGCTCCCGAGAGGTTTTTGGTGGCTACAGAGGCTTGTGGCAGCGGAACTCCCGAACTATCTTCTCCGTGGATGTTTTTAGGGTGCGTGGGACTATATAGGCGAAAGAAGTCGGTCGGGGGGTGCT
>NC_057804.1:125732065-125746460 GCF_018294505.1 Triticum aestivum
AGGATCTTCTGACTTGATCTCCAAGCCTCCAGGATGATATTCTTCCAAAAAATCACGATGCCGAAGGTTTTGTTCCGTTTGGACTCCGTTTGATATTCCTTTTCTTCGAAATACTGAAACAGGCAATAAAACAGCAATATGGGCTGGGCCTACGGTTAATAGGTTAGTCCCAAAAGTAATATAAAAGTGTATAATAAAGCCCATAATCATTCAAAACAGGTAATATAATAGCATGGAACAATAAAAAATTATAGATACGGTTGAGATGTATCAGCTGACAGTGCGCGATTAATGCACCGCTCAATGTCACATTGTTGGTCGCCCGACAAGGCTTGTCGGGCTATCTGGCCAGCTCCACGCCTTCTTACTTGACACGTCGTAAGACGGGTGTCATCTGTGGGTTTTCTAGTAGAAAGGGGCAGCCATGTGGCGAATGGCTTCCACTTAATCACTCTGCGGCTTGACACCGCAAGCTCGATGCCATGCCCGTGCTGCCGCCGCTGCCTCCCATGGAGGCTGCACCCAGGGTTGGATCTTCATCTTCTTGTCCTTCCATTCGCTTGAAGCCCGGCGACTGATGTCCAATGAGGGCGTGAGGAAGTGTTGTTGGTCTGTCCAGCGGCGGCTAGGTTAGGAGCGAACCAGACTAGAGGCTGGAGCGAACAAATTGGGATTTTCGTGCTGTTGATCGATATGGGAGGCGCTCGTTTGGGCCACGAGCCTGCTATAGGGCCTACCTTGCACTTACGTTATTGGACCATCCAAGTTGAACCGTTTTTCTTCATTTTTGACATTGCCTGCTCGTGCATTGGGACGGACAAAACTAGCCTGGGCCAACCTGGACATGTCAAACTAGGTGCACACTTTCCAGCCACCCGAGGCGGCCGCCCATACCAGCCCCTACAGTGGTTTCGCCCTTTTTTGCGTGTATGATTGGGGTAGTGAAAACTATTCTAGTGACGCTTTTGATTTACCCACAAAATGGTTGAATTGCTTGTTTATATGAATTGTGTTTGCCAATAATGTGAAGGATGCCAGTCTTTTCAACCTATTGTAGATTGCTTAGATCTCGATATGCCAAACGTAATCACATGAAATATACAGTAAAAGCCAGTGTGATGTGTGTGGCTATAGCTAGTCTGACAACCCGTCCTCATATAACATATCAAGGACGCACCATCTTACCAGATTAACCATTCGACTTACCAATCTAGTGTGGGAAGAAAGAAGTATTGGGACTACGTATCCAAGAAATTGATGACATGGACTCCTTCATAGAACCTTGTAAGCGAAAAAGAAGTTGTAGTGTGCCTATACAAAGAGATAGCATAAGTTCAGTTACCTGCTTCTCGGAATTTTAGTTAGCCACTTATTGCAAAATTGTTCAGTTACGTTGCTTGGCTTAATTTAGTTTGCTACTGATTACATAATGTCATATCCTGTTAATCCTATTATAGACTACGCCTATCTATGTGTTTGATACTTACTGTTAAGAATTACCTGTTTGCATGAACTTAAATAGCTACGTAAGAACGTAGATAGCTGGTCATATGTATTTCTAGGGTGCAGCAGAATTCACATGTAATTTACATTCTGATACCTCGTTTGTTAAATGGTGTGCTATTATCACTTGTAGCACTAGTAATGTTTGCATGTTCATAGATAGACAACTGTGAGGTTTATATGAGGGACACTATCTTTTTAACTTACATATATATATATATATATATATATATAGGAGTAGGATTTTCTACAATAGCTTGCCACAAAACTAGTTAAGGTTTTCAACGGTGTAAAAGTTCTCTAAAATCCTGAAAATAATACTGAACCAATAGACCTACAATATAACATGATCCAATGGATGGATTGAAAAAATATGACTGCATGTGTCCTGGACAAAAAGAACAAATGTTTCAATATATATTGATCCTGCAGTGAGCTGAAATGATTGTTTTTTTCACTGAGGATGCATAAATGAATATTTTCACAATCACACCATTAGATCATCTTATTATATTGGAGTGAGGCTTCCCTATTTATTTCATTTTTTTACTTACTTTTAAACCGTTAAATATTTAGCAAGTCTTAACAAGTTATGTGGCAAGCTATGATACATATACACATCTGGGCTATTCTATTACGCGTAACAGAATATTATTCTGTTACCCTACTTGAACTAGCGGTTTCAGGTGGTTGTACTGATGATTTTCAAGCGGTTGAACTGATGCTTTCAGTAATGTTTAACAGATCATCTTCTTTAGTTTAAAAACTTTTTACAATTTTTTTGTCGGAATGGGGCGTGTAATATATCCTTGGAAATCCCTTGACAACTATATTTCAAGTATCCGTGGGCATGATTATACGATATGCATCACACAATCTCAGATTCATCTATTCAACCAACACAAAGTACTTCAAAGAGTGCCCCAAAGTTTCTACCGGAGAGTCAAGACAAAAACGTGTGCCAACCCCTATGCATAGGTTCATGGGCGGAACCCGCAAGTTGGTCACCAAAACATACATCAAGAGGCACATGATATCCCATTGTCACCACAGATAAGCACGGCAAGACATACATCAAGTGTTCTCATAAAAGACTCAATCCGATAAGATAACTTCAAAGGGGAAAACTCAATTCATCACAAGAGAGTAGAGGGGGAGAAACATCATAAGATCCAACTACAATATCAAAGCTCGGGATACATCAAGATTCTGCCATAGAGGGAACACGAGAGAGAAAACGAGAGAGGGAGAGATCAAACACATAGCTACTGGTACATACCCTCATCCTCGAGGGTGAACTACTCCCTCCTCGTCATGGAGAGCGCCGGGATGATGAAGGTGGCCACCGGTGAAGGATCCCCCCTCCGGCAGGGTGCTGAGAAGGGCTCCCGAGAGGTTTTTGGTGGCTACAGAGGCTTGTGGCGGCGGAACTCCCGAACTATCTTCTCCGTGGATGTTTTTAGGGTGCGTGGGACTATATAGGCGAAAGAAGTCGGTCGGGGGGTGCTCGAGGGGTCCATGAGACAGGGGGCCGCGCCCTATAGGGGGGGGGGCTATCTCCTGGGCTCCTCGAGGATCTTCTGACTTGATCTCCAAGCCTCCAGGATGATATTCTTCCAAAAAATCATGATGCCGAAGGTTTTGTTCCGTTTGGACTCCGTTTGATATTCCTTTTCTTCGAAATACTGAAACAGGCAATAAAACAGCAATATGGGCTGGGCCTCCGGTTAATAGGTTAGTCCCAAAAGTAATATAAAAGTGTATAATAAAGCCCATAATCATTCAAAACAGGTAATATAATAGCATGGAACAATAAAAAATTATAGATACGGTTGAGATGTATCAGCTGACAGTGCGCGATTAATGCACCGCTCAATGTCACATTGTTGGTCGCCCGACAAGGCTTGCCGGGCTATCTTGCCAGCTCCACGCCTTCTTACTTGACACGTCGTAAGACGGGTGTCATCTGTGGGTTTTCTAGTAGAAAGGGGCAGCCATGTGGCGAATGGCTTCCACTTAATCACTCTGCGGCTTGACACCGCAAGCTCGATGCCATGCCCGTGCTGCCGCCGCTGCCTCCCATGGAGGCTGCACCCAGGGTTGGATCTTCATCTTCTTGTCCTTCCATTCGCTTGAAGCCCGGCGACTGACGTCCAATGAGGGCGTGAGGAAGTGTTGTTGGTCTGTCCAGCGGCGGCTAGGTTAGGAGCGAACCAGACTAGAGGCTGGAGCGAACAAATTGGGATTTTCGTGCTGTTGATCAATATGGGAGGCGCTCGTTTGGGCCACGAGCCTGCTATAGGGCCTACCTTGCACTTACGTTATTGGACCATCCAAGTTGAACCGTTTTTCTTCATTTTTGACATTGCCTGCTCGTGCATTGGGACGGACAAAACTAGCCTGGGCCAACCTGGACATGTCAAACTAGGTGCACACTTTCCAGCCACCCGAGGCGGCCGCCCATACCAGCCCCTACAGTGGTTTCGCCCTTTTTTGCGTGTATGATTGGGGTAGTGAAAACTATTCTAGTGACGCTTTTGATTTACCCACAAACTGGTTGAATTGCTTGTTTATATGAATTGTGTTTGCCAATAATGTGAAGGATGCCAGTCTTTTCAACCTATTGTAGATTGCTTAGATCTCGATATGCCAAACGTAATCACATGAAATATACAGTAAAAGCCAGTGTGATGTGTGTGGCTATAGCTAGTCTGACAACCCGTCCTCATATAACATATCAAGGACGCACCATCTTACCAGATTAACCATTCGACTTACCAATCTAGTGTGGGAAGAAAGAAGTATTGGGACTACGTATCCAAGAAATTGATGACATGGACTCCTTCATAGAACCTTGTAAGCGAAAAAGAAGTTGTAGTGTGCCTATACAAAGAGATAGCATAAGTTCAGTTACCTGCTTCTCGGAATTTTAGTTAGCCACTTATTGCAAAATTGTTCAGTTACGTTGCTTGGCTTAATTTAGTTTGCTACTGATTACATAATGTCATATCCTGTTAATCCTATTATAGACTACGCCTATCTATGTGTTTGATACTTACTGTTAAGAATTACCTGTTTGCATGAACTTAAATAGCTACGTAAGAACGTAGATAGCTGGTCATATGTATTTCTAGGGTGCAGCAGAATTCACATGTAATTTACATTCTGATACCTCGTTTGTTAAATGGTGTGCTATTATCACTTGTAGCACTAGTAATGTTTGCATGTTCATAGATAGACAACTGTGAGGTTTATATGAGGGACACTATCTTTTTAACTTACATATATATATATATATATATATATATATATATAGGAGTAGGATTTTCTACAATAGCTTGCCACAAAACTAGTTAAGGTTTTCAACGGTGTAAAAGTTCTCTAAAATCCTGAAAATAATACTGAACCAATAGACCTACAATATAACATGATCCAATGGATGGATTGAAAAAATATGACTGCATGTGTCCTGGACAAAAAGAACAAATGTTTCAATATATATTGATCCTGCAGTGAGCTGAAATGATTGTTTTTTTCACTGAGGATGCATAAATGAATATTTTCACAATCACACCATTAGATCATCTAATAATATTGGAGTGAGGCTTCCCTATTTATTTCATTTTTTACTTACTTTTAAACCGTTAAATATTTAGCAAGTCTTAACAAGTTCTGTGGCAAGCTATGATACATATACACATATGGGCTATTCTATTACGCGTAACAGAATATTATTCTGTTGCCCTACTTGAACTGGCGGTTTCAGGTGATTGTACTGATGATTTTCAAGCGGTTGAACTGATGCTTTCAGTAATGTTTAACAGATCATCTTCTTTAGTTTAAAAACTTTTAACAATTTTTTTGTCGGAATGGGGCGTGTAATATATCCTTGGAAATCCCTTGACAACTATATTTCAAGTATATTGAAAGTTTTTGCAAAATCATTATGGATTAAGAGAAGTTTTGAAAAAACCTTTTTTTCAAAACCAAAAACGTGAATCGTATTTTGGACTTAATTTTCAAACAGTTTGTCGGAATTGAGCAAATAAGATGGTGTTGAAAAGCTGGTGAAAATCCGCATCTTTCATATATCTATTGTTTTTTCCAATTCTATATGATTTAAAAGTAATTTGAAAAATGGTGAAATTCTGGGCAAAACGTTTTTTCACGTTTTTTGCAAACGGTTTGTCGGATTGACGCAAATAATACGACGTTGGAAAGCTATGGAAAATGCGCAAGGTTTTCATATTTAAATGTTTTTGTAGTTCCTTACGGTTTAAAAACAAATTCGAATACGGTTAAATTTGATTTTGAACGCGATGTTTTTAAGGTTTGTCAAAATGGGGCAAATAATATACGCTTGGAAAGATATCAAAAATATGAAACTTAGTTATGTTGAACATTTTCTCAAATTCGCAACCGTTGAAGAGTAATTGGGATTATGGTGAGACCCATCGTGTTGTTTTTCTGTCAGCAAAAATAGAGTACTTGTACTGATCTACATGTGCGTTTGTACTGATGCATTCTTCGGAGAGTAATTTTGAAAGGTTTCCGAAAAAAATACTTGAACTGATGTTTGCATGAGTTTGTACTAAGCGTTTTTTCACTAACTAGACTTGAACTGATTCCTCGTAGCTTTTTAACAGTTTATGGTATCATAGTCCTCAAACTTGCATAGGTTATATCGTTGAACTGAATGACATGTTTTTTAAAAGAAAATATTTCATGTGTATCGGTTTTTTTTAACTCGACATGTGTTTGCAAAGCAACAATGTTCTGGACTTCTCTCATTTTATGACTTGAACTTTTACCATTTACATTTTCGTCGGGTTTCTTTTTGTTTGAGCTTTTCTCCTAAACTTATCTGGGAACGGTCAAATCGGTACCTAAAGCAGTAGCAGTGGTTACCAACACACATACACATGAACCGATAACAAGCTTGCACATGGCCTAACAAACAAAAAAATACATAAACTGACAAAAAAACACAGCACACATCAACGGATACTCCCCATGACTAATGGTAGAACTTTGTTGCACCCAGTTTCAGCTATTTACCGAAAGTAGAACTTCTCAGTTTTATTAAATCAAACTGATGTTTAGTTGTTCACCAGTTTTACTGAGAACATATATGCCGAAGGTCCCGGCAGTACAGAGTTACAAACAAATTCTAAAAACCATATATGCTGAAGGTCCAGTCAGTATAGACTTACAGAACAAATTTGTCCAATGACAGTAATCATAAACACTAGCTCGATTGGCTGGCATGTGTGTGTGGCAAGGGGGAGGAGATACTCCGATGCTAGAAGTGTAGAGACAACAAGCTGATGCATAGAAGACGATGGACGGCTCGCGCAGTAGGCCTTGAACTGCTCGCTTGATGGCTATGTATCATGCAAAATCCTTTGTGGAATTAATTGGCATGTATTTTCACCTTTGTGGAACTATGGCAGGCAGCCGGCTTGTCAGTTCCACAGCTCGTGGCTCTGCAGGAGCTCGTCGACGCGCCACGGCTCCACAACAACAATCGTGAGTAGTCCAACCTCTCAATCTTTTCCCTTGTACTTCTGAAACTAGGAAAAATGAAACAACTCATCAGCTCCAGATGATCAAAAGACAGAAAGGAAGAACTAAAAATCAGAGAAAAGAGAAACTAACATTTTCGTTTTTGTTGAACTCAGTAACTTTTGCCCCTTGCACTTCCCACTTCCCAGGCTATACTCTTTTTGAACTCCCAGGCTGTATTTTTCTTTGTTCTTCTGGTTGTGGTTGTGGAGGAAGCCCCAGATCATACCGAAGACATTGTGCTAGTAGCCTACTACTGCAGAAAAAATAAAAAAAATAAGCTCTTTGACTAAATTACAGGTGCGGATAGTTGATTTGGTTAACTCAGAAATTACCAGTAAACTGTACTTTGATAGAATTACAAGTGCAGAAATAAACAAACCATTGGCTCTCTTTTTTGCGTAAAAAAATTAGCTCTTTGACTGTACTTTGCAACTTCATCAGTACAAACTGAATTTGTAGAACATAATTTAACAATATAAACAAAAAGCAGACTGTACTTTGCAAGTTGATCAGTACAAACTGAATTTGAGCAAAAAATAATAATATAAAAAAATCAGATACTGTGCAAGTTTATCAGTACAAACTCGATTTCTAATCAAAATTGAACATTATAAACAAAGGCAGAGAGCCAGAGAACGTATCGTGTAAGTTTACCACTATAAACTGAATTTATAAACAAAATTTAACAACACAGACAAAATGCAGAGAGTATGTACTGAGTATTGTGCTAGTTTATCAGTGTAAACTGAATTTTGTCCAGTGATGCATCGTGTGCTTGTTCTAGCCGAGGATAACCGAGCACTGAGCTATCTACAAACAAAAAGTAGAGACTATGTACTATGTACTGAGTACTAACCACTAACATACTTTTCAATGATCTGAGCTTCCATTAGTACTAGGCTATGCATCGATTAGTCTAAACAAAAAGCAGAGAAAGCCTGTACCTTGAGTCCTTGACCTTGCCTTCTTGAGGTGAGCTGCCGGACCGACGGAGCAGTTGGGAACCAGAGGAACCGGATTGGTACTCGAGCAGTAGCCAGTAGGGCTTGGCCGTATGGGATCTGTACGTCGAGCAGGAAGCCAGGAAGGAGACAGGGGCACAACTACACAGGGGTATTGAACTTGAGCCTTGAGGGTCGCTGTCGGTGTCAAAACCGGCGGATCTCGGGTAGGGGGTCCCGAACTGTGCGTCTAGGCGGATAGTAACAGGAGACAAGGGACACGATGTTTTGACCCAGGTTCGGGCCCTCTCGATGGAGGTAAAACCCTACTCCTTCTTGATTAATATTGATGATATGGGTAGTACAAGAGTAGATCTACCACGAGATCAGAGAGGCTAAACCCTAGAAGCTAGCCTATGGTATGATTGTTGTTCATCCTATGGACTAAAACCCTCTGGTTTATATAGACACCGGAGAGGGCTAGGGTTACACAGAGTCAGTTACAATGGGAGGAGATCTACATATCCGTATCGCCAAGCTTGCCTTCCACGCCAAGGAAAGTCCCATCCGGACACGGGACGAAGTCTTCAATCTTGTATCTTCATAGTCCAGGAGTCCGACCAAAGGTTATAGTACGGCATCCGGACACCCCCTAATCCAAGACACCCTCAGTAGCCCCTGAACCAAGCTTCAACGACGACGAGTCCGACGTGCAGATTGTCTTCGGCATTGCAAGGCGGGTTCCTCCTCCGAATACTTCATAGAAGATTTTGAACACAAGGATAGTGTCCGGCTCTGCAAAATAAGTTCCACATACCACTGTAGAGAGAATAATATTTGTACAAATCTAATCTGCTGATGTATTCCGTAGCGTGACATCACGCCACGGCCAAGCCTTTATTCGAATCGTTTTACTGTCCCACCTCAGCGCGTTTAGCAAGGTGGTTTCCTTGGAACGTCTTGTCGAAGCAGAGATCGTGTCCCCTTATTCCGGGATTCTCATCAATATGGGCGTGGGTTGTCGTGGTTCTAAGCCTGACAGTAGAGTGGGGGGTAGGTATGGAGAGGCAAGGTCCTAGCTATGGAGAGGTTGTAAACACAGGGGATGTACGAGTTCAGGCCCTTCTCGGAAGAAGTAAAAGCCCTACGTCTTGGAGCCCAGAGGCGGTCGAGTGGATTATATGTATACAAGTTACAGGGTGCCGAACCCTTCTACCTGTGGAGGGGGTGGCTTATATAGAGTGCGCCAGGACCCCAGCCAGCCCACGTAGGAGAGGGTTTAAGGTGAGTTAAGTCTGGGGCGTTACTGGTAACGCCCCACATAAAGTGTCTTTACTATCATAAAGTCTACTTAATTACAGGCCGTTGCAGTACAGAGTGCCTCTTGACCTTCTGGTGGTCGAGTGAGTCTTCGTGGTCGAGTCCTTCAAGTCAGTCGAGTGAGTCCCTCGTTGGTCGACTGGAAGGTGACCTCTTCTAAGGGTGTCTTTGGGCAAGGTACTTAGATCGGGTCAGTGACCCTACCCTAGGTACATGACCCCATCATTAGCCCCCGAATGGATTGAGGCTTCGAGTGAGGAAGGAGTTGATGTTGTTTCCGATTAACTTTTGCACACTGGTCGTGCGTTGTTCTGGACCAAAGAATCTCTCCGTTGGTAGTGAGCAACTTGTCTTCAGTCGACTCAATCCATTCTCTTCTTTCGTCGAGTGATCTTTCGGGCTTTGACGATTTCCGAGCGACGGATCGCAGGAAATCCCGCGTCTGACAGACCGATCTGCCGTTCGCGGATTCCGCGGGATGCGAAATTTGGGGAAGCGCGCGAAGCGGAGCGGACCGCGGCGTTCGGATGGGACGGGACATAGACGCCTCGATCCCCGCGCCGCTTTCTTCGCCACGTATCCCGCCTGCATAACTGTTCCTGGATATGATTAGATCGACCGGGCCCACCTGTCATCCACTCGGAAGGGACCTTATAAATACGCCCGACGAGGGTTTTTTGAACAGTGCCTCAGCATTCTCTTTCTCTGCTCCCTTCGTCTCCGTCCAGCGCGCTCGCTCTTGCCTCCGCACAACTTCTCCTCGCGCGTCTCACCGGCAACCATGGCCAAGGAGAAGACGGCGGCGCTGGAACGCGCGAAGAAGGCGTCGGCGACGGAGAAGGCGAAGGGGAGATCCACCAGCCGCGGCGGTTCTTCGTCTAGATCCCGCCTGCCGAAGGGCTGGGTCCAAGGAGATTGGATCCAGTCGACCATCACGGAGAAAGATCTCCTCGACATGGCCAATGAGGGTCTGATCCCTCATGGAGCTGCGAGGCTTCCGGGGAAGGAGTGGCAGCCCCAGCCAGAAGAGGGTGAGTGCGTGCTCTTGGCCACCCATGTTGATCGTGGATTTTCTTTGCCGCCGAGTATTTTCTTCCGTGGTTTCTTGAACTTCTTTGGAGCGGAGCTCCACCACTTTACCCCAAATTCTATCGCCTATCTTGCCGCGTTCGTGTCCATGTGTGAGGGTTTTCTGGGCTGTCGACCGCACTGGGGCTTGTTCAAGCATATATTCACGTGTCACTCTCAGACCGTGAAGAAGGCGAGCCCAGACGACGAAAGAACCCGAGTCGTCCAAATGTGTGGGGGCCTGGGGATCCAGGTGAGGAATAAGAGCACCTTCCCAGCCATGACTTTTCCCGAGTCAGTCAGAGGCTGGCAGTCGACCTGGTTCTACTGCCAGGATCAGTCGACGCCGGGGCAGTCGAGTGGACTCCCTCAATTTACCATGGACCGAGTGAACAAGCCCTCCCCTCTGAAGTTGATTCCGGAGGAGAAAGCTGACGTGAAGATGTTGATGGAGCGCGTAGTACAGTTGGTTTGGGAGGGAGTGACGGGCATGGATCTCCTGGAGGTTTTCCTTAGGCGTTGTATCCAGCCCCTTCAGTTCCGGAGCCACTGCATGTGGTTGTACTGTGGGACTGAGGACGAGACTCGGGTCCATCCAGAAGCAGTCGACGATGTCACTCTGGAAAGATGGATGGCCGCCGTTACCGGAAACAAGGATAACCCACGCGGAGCCAGAAGGATTCCTCCACTCGACCACCACAGTGACCCAAACAAGGTATGTCTGCTCTGCTCTCCACTGTGTTCTTGTCATATTCATTTCTGTTTATTCTGCCAATTGGTCGATTGATCCTTGTCTTGATGTCTACCAGGCCCTCACCGAGCTGTACTCGATGCCCAATGGAGCACAGGCTCCGACTGAAGAGGGTGAGGCGAGTGGGGGTGAGAGCCAGGAGGAGGAGGAGTGGGACTCGGACGTTGCTGAGGATGATGATGACGATGACGACGATGACGGTGATGAAGATGACGCTGAAGACGAGGAAGAAGAGGAGGAGGAGGTCGTACCACCGCACTCAGAAAGGCGGTCGAAGCTTGTCCACGACCCTTCGACTGAACGTGGCAAGGGAGTTGCGACCGTTGCACAGTCGACCAAGCGCCCTCGGACCACCTCTCCGGTGCCGACTGAAAAGGCGTCGAAGCAGCCCAGGGCGGCTCCATCAAAGCCGACCAAGCTCCTGCCGAAGATGAAGGTGTCCATCCCCACCATATCAGGGTAATCATGCTGCTTAAGTCTTCTTATTTTGTGTGAACTTTGTCTCTGGTTGACGCTGAAGTTAGTCGACTGATTCTTTGGAGTTGCAGTGCTGCTACTTCTGAGACCTCAACCCGGGCTGATGACCATGAGATGGAGGACGCAGCAACCTCAAAACCAGGTACTATATTCTTAACGCCATTTTTAGTCGACTGACTCATGATCTCTAATCCTGATTCTTCTCTGTAGCTCTACCCAATGTTGTTATCACTCTCCCTGATGATGATGAGGATGAGGAACCGCTGAAGCGCAGAAAGAGTAGGAAAGCGTCTGCCACCAGGGTGCCCCAGGATGTGACGGCGCCTGAGACTCTGATTGCGGAGGAAGAGAATACCACTCGACACACTGTGTCCTTCGCAGATCCACTGACGAGTGCTCAGCAGCCCTCCCTCTTCACGACGCACCACGTCCCAGAGGACCAAGCTGGCGCCGCGAAGGAGGCGATACGCCAGGCAGGGATCATGATGGAGCAGTTAAGGACCATCCGGGATGCGAGCCAGGCAACTTACGACGCCAGTTCCGCCCTTCAAAGCAATGTTCAGGTCAGTCGACCACCTCCTGTTCTGTTAGGATATGCTATCAAAAACTTTTCTTTCTAGAATTTATAGTAGTCACCCACTGGGTGTGTCGATTCAGACTCCGTGTTAGCGGGAGCACGCTGAGTGCACCCGCTGGGTGTAGTCCCCAAGGCTAAGGTCGACTGCTGGCAGTCGGCCTTAGGCTTTATGATTTCAGGCTTTCCGTCATTCGACTATGTTGAATGGATTTCGCAAACTGGTCGACTGGTCGACTCTGTCTTCAATAGGATTAGTGGGGGCACGCTGAGTGCACCCACTGGGTGTAGTGTCCAAGGCTAAGGTCGACTGTTAGCAGTCGGCTTTAGGTTTTATAATTTAAGTCTTTGCGTCATTCGACTATGTCGAATGGATTTCCCAAACCGGTGGGGGCACGCTGAGTGCACCCACTGGATGTAGTCCCCGAGACTGTGGTCGACTGCTTGCAGTCGATTACAGTCTTAAAGAATACATCTCTCTCTTTTTTTTTGAGGTCGACTGGTCGACTCTATCTTCGATAGGATTAGTGGGGGCACGCTGAGTGCACCCACTGGGTGTAGTCCCCGAGACTACGGTCGAATGCTTGTATTCGGCTGTAGTCTTAGAAACGTGTGATTTTTCCTTTTTCACTCGGAAGTGAATTATATTTGACATTTAGTCGATTGGTTCTTCGCAGAACTCCTGTGATCTTGTGGCTCGCTACTCTGAGCTGGAAAACAAGCACGTTCAGCTCGAGCTGAACTTGAAGCTGGTTCAGGAGGAACTGACAAAGGCAAAGGAGGAGACCGAAGGTATGTTTGGTGAGACCTTGACGACCGCTTTTCCCTTTGTTTGTTTCAAAATCTGATCTTGCTGTAACTTGCAGGTAAGGTAAGGGAGGCCCAACAGAAGAAAGACCTTGAACTATCTGAGAAGATCAAGCTTGCTGACGAGAAGTTAGCTTCAGTCACCAAGCTTGAACAAGACAATACCAATCTGAAAGCTGCTCTTGGGATCGCCAACAAGGAGGTCAGTCGACTGAAAACTGATAAAGCTGCCCTGACCGACCAAGTCAGTAAGTTGACTGGGAAGAAAAATGATCTGGAGGCCTTCCTGAGTGGTCTTGCCAAGAAGCTGTTTCTTATGCTTGAAGGTAAACCTCTATGCTAGGCAATTATTTCCAATCGTGGTTTTTCCATTCGACCATCACCTTGACTCGGTGATCGTCCTTGCAGAATTTTGTCAAAACTTTGAAGAAGAAACTAGCCGGCTGGAACCAAACCTCGACCCCGTCAATTCTCCGGTGAACGATGAAGTTGCCATGAATGTTTTCCGACTGGAGTCCCGTGTTGCAGCTGCCGTGGACTATCTTGCAAGGCTGAAGGTCACCACATCTCGCATCGACTCAACGCTCTGGCCCGGGGAGACACTTCAGAATGACCTTGAGTCGCTGATGGCTCGCTTGAACACGATCCCTGGTCGAGTGTAGGAGTGGAAGAAGTCCTCGGCCCGGTGCGGTGCAGATGTTGCTCTGTGTCTGGCCCGAGTCCACTCCAAAGATGCGCGAGAAGAGAAGCTGGCGGCCCTCCGGGTGGCCAATACCAAGAAACACGACTTCAGGTCCTTTATGGAAACTTTCCTTGCGGCTGCCACTCGAATCGCAGACGGAATTGATCTTGATGAGTTTGTTGCACCTTCCAGCCCTCCGCAGGAGGGGTAAAAAAACTTCTTCTAAGCTCGACGCTTTAAATTTGCCTCGGTATGCCAAGTGGAATTGTAACCGATAAACCTTAACGGGCTTAGCGCCTGAGCACTTTCGGTTCCTTTAGATATCGATTCGAACTTGAATTTGGTGCTTGAATATGATTGCTTTTGGCTCGAAATGTCTTTTGCAGGTTCAAAGCAGGGCGCCTTTATTGCAATCGACTTATTCCTTAGTCCACTTAGGCGAGCACTGGGCTGCGGCTAAGCCTCCGAGTGGAAGTCTGGCTTACCACTCGGTAGGATTTTTATAACTTAGGCGAGTACTTGGACTGCAGCTAAGCCCCCGAGTGAGAGGTTTGCTCTTCACTCGGTAGGATTTTGATAACTTAGGCGAGCACTGGGCTGTAGCTAAGCCCCCGAGTGAGAGGTTTGCTCTTCACTCGGAAGGATTTTGATAACTTAGGCTAGCACTGGGCTGCAGCTAAGCCCCCGAGTGAGAGGTTTGCTCT